>NW_006399872.1:8864885-8866488 GCF_000299155.1 Elephantulus edwardii
AGCACAGGGAAGAATTCAAGATACTAAAGAGTTGAATAGAAGATTTCAAAAGGCAGCACGGGACGACAAAGCAAAATATTACAATGAAATGTACAAGGAGTTGGAGTCAGAAAATCAAAAGGGCTGAACTCGCTAAGCATATCTTAAGCTCAAGGAATTAAAGAACAAATTCAAATCTCGAGTTGCAATAATCAAGGATGCTTTCGGCAAAATGTTAAATGATCCAGGAAGTATTAAAAGAAGATGGAAAGAATATACTGAGTATCATTAATATCACACGCAAATAAAACATTGCTAAAAACATTTTTTTTAAAAAACACACAACAGTTCCAGCAGTACACTTACAAAAAAAGAGGTAAAGGAAAGATATTAGATGGATTTTGCCAGAAAGTCAAGAATACCAGAAAGATGTGTATTTGTGTTTCAGCAAGCATTTGAATGTGTGGATCATAACAAATAACAGATAACAGTGCAAAGAAGCTTGTTAGTCTGTCTTTTTAAGACTTATTAATTCAAAAAGAACAATTACTTTTGTCAGCTCTTTGAATGTGATATTTGAGGAAACAAAAAGGTAACAGCAATAAAATGAACAGCTGGATGGAGGAAAGTCAGCATGAAAAACAACAGCTGAGAAGGTTCATACACACAAGAGAAAAATATAATCCTATTTCATGTATCAGAACTAAGACTCTTAAACAGACACTGGCTATGGAAACCCAGTAAGAATAAATGCAACACTTAAAAAAAAATTTGTCTTTTATGAAGTAAGTTTATAAATTATATACCACATTAGCAAAAACCTCCTTAAATGATATGGTTAAAAAGTTAAAATTCTCTTAATTATCACATTATCATATAAAAAAATATTAACAATCTGTCTTATCATTTTCTGCTTCAGTGTCTACCCAGAGAAAACTCACAAAAGTGAGCATGGATCTAGATAAAAATTGTTACATTTTAGTTGCTAAAATAAAATTTAAATGTGAGTGATCATATATAATACAAACATGAGTTTTTTTCAGACCAAGTCATATAAATAGAAGTATACCCTCTCTCACGAAACTTAAAACAAGTATGGCAGAAACAATGGAAGAATAAGCAGTGGCTTCAATATGTTGTTGGCTGATGCTGTTGAGTTCACTGTGATGTACAGCAACCCCATGAAGAGCAGATTAGAACCTAGCCCTATCCTGCACCATCATTACGATCTCCACGTGCTCAAGTCCATTGCTGCACTGTGTCAATCCACCTCACTGAAAGACTTCCTCTCTTTCACTGACCCTCTATCTTCAATATGTTGTTGTTGTTGTGCTATTATGTCCCATCAAGTTATAGCTGACCTATAGCTGATTTTCCAGTGGGTTTCAAATGGTAGGAAATTGTCATCTTTCTCCCACAGACCACCTGGTAGATTCAAACCGTGTGCCTTCAGCTTGGCAGTGCAGTTCCTCACAATTAGGCCACCGGTGCTCCCTTATGCACATGTAGAGCGATACAGAGATATGGATCACAAGCTCATGAAACAAAATGTTGTTGTTGTTATGTGTCATCGAGTCGCTTGCGACTCATAGCGACCCTATGTACAACAGCCCTAAACTCTGCT
>NW_006399872.1:8866588-8874806 GCF_000299155.1 Elephantulus edwardii
CAACTGCATCCCTGCCCATCCTCACCCTTCTGCCCCCAACCCTCACCTCTTTGTACCCCCAATTTGTTTTTTCCCAATAAAAAAAAAGAGGGGGGGGAAAAAAGACAAATTGCATTGGGAAAATCTGCTGTCAGAGATCTCTCCAAAATCAGAGCAAGAATGTCAACCTGGAGACTAAGTTGTGCCTGATGCAAGCATGGTCTTCACAATTACTTACTGTGCATCAGAGAGCTAGACAATGACTAAGGATGACAGAAGAAGAATAGATGCCTTCAAATTGTGGTGCTGGAGAAGAGTATTAAACATATCATGGAGTGCTAAGAGAACAAACATGTCTGTCCTGGAGAGGGTGAAACCAGGTTGCTCCTTGGAGGCAAGGATTTTGAAGCTCTATCTCACATACTTTGGGCATGTTGCCAGGAGGACTAGTCTTTGGAGAAGGACGTCATGTTTGGAAAGGTTGAGGGACAGCACAAGAGAAGAAGACCCAGGATGAGATGGACTGACTTAGTGATTAGGGTACTGGGGATAGGTGTTTCAGAGACAATATGGTTGGTTCAGGATAGATCATGGTTCAGAGCTGTTGGACATAGGATGCTATGAGTTGCAAGCCACTCGAAGGCACATAACAACAAAAGTTTTTACAGAAGAACAATGTCACATATTTTTCCTTCAGAATGGCCTGTGAGTTCAAATTTCTCAATTAGCAGCCAAATGCTTAACCACTGCACCACTAAGATTCTTTCAGCAGTTATAGATCTTCCCTTCCCTCAACTGTTAATAGACAGAATATTATAGAATGAAAACCAGGAATCCCATTTTCACTCACTGCCTTGGATGGCTGGCTAAGAGACTTAATTTCTTTTTTTGAGCTGTTGTTTTCTCATGTATAAAAACAGGCATAACAGTATGAATGCTGAAGAGTGCTGCTAAATTTATAGAAGAGAAACACCTTGTGGCGCTAGGCCAGACATCTATCTACAAGCACCCAAAGAATGATCACTGCTTGCATATTCAGTTACACTATCCATGTAAAGTTTCTAGCACACATTTGTTAAGTGCTGTGGAGTTGGTTTCAACTCATAGCAATCCTATAGACAACAGAACAAAACACTGCCTAGCCTTTTGCCATCCTCACAAACACTGCTGTGCTCAGGACCATTGTTGCGACTACTTTATCAGATCATCTTATTAAGGATCTTCCTCTTTTCCACTGGTCCTTTACTAAGCATGATGTCTTTCTATTAGGGACTGGCTCCTCATTATAAAATGTCCAAAGTATGTGAGATGAAGTTCTTACTATCCTCCCTTTTAATGTACAGTCTGTTTTTACTTCTTTAAAGAGAGATTCATGTGTTCTTTTGATAGTCTATTGTATATTCAATATTAGTAGTCACAATTCAGAAGCATCAATTCTTTGGTGTTCCTTATTCATTGTCCAACTTTCATATTGAAATCTGATGAATAGCAGCATATAATACACTGTTTTAATAATCTCTATTTTGTCCTCCTTTACATGCCCTACTCCCATCTTAAAATCTCTGTATGACCTTGATCACCAAGTGATGTCTCAGTGTTGTTTATCAAACAACTCTTTCAAGACAGTAGGTATCTTCAGCATCTGAATCTAAAGCACATTCTGTCTTTTGCCCTGTGATCAGATTTTTTGCAACATGGGGAGAAAAAGTAGACAAGATAATGTGAGCCTATCAACATTTGAAAGCAGAAAAGGACAGGAAGGAAGGGCGAGTGGAAACAGAAAATACAGAAAGGAAGTAGGATGAGTGCTGTTATACTGTGGAGATTACAATTAATAGCATGAAGCAAAATGTTTATGAGTGAAACTGTTTTTGAATGAAAATTGATTTGCTGTCCTAAGATCTTTACCTAAATCACAGTTACAAATTTAAAAGATAATGATAGTGATTCTTTATAGTACTCAATAGACACTCAATAAATATCTGAAGAATAAATTAAACCACTGGAGGGGGATGTAAGCTAAGAGGTTGATGAAGACTGTTAATATTTTTCCTCTCCACATAACTAAAAAGAAGCCAGGCAAAGTGCCTAGGATGGGCCTGACCAATCAGAAATAGGGACCTCCCCGCCTCATGATCCTGACATGTGCAATAGAGGCTGTCCCTCAGGCAGCCTGATTAGACTTAAGTTGATGAGTGACTTCAGGAACAATAGACTGAAACAGCCCATCACATCAACCCACTGTCCCAGATTCAAGCCCAGAAACATGTTGAACTGTGGAGCCAGCTTGCTATATTAAGACATGTGGAGCCCAACAAAGAGTCTCTTCCACCTCTTCACTTCCAGAGGACTGATCCATCTCAGATTATAGGACATATTTTTTTCTAATAAATCCATATTTGCTTTAACCTTCAAAAAAAAGAAGTCAACTTAATTGAATAAGTCCCTTAAAAGTTAATTTACATGTGTTATTTTAGATAGTCTTCAAAGGAGTGAGATCTGCCTGGTAAGTAGAAAGCAATAAAACAGAATAAAAGGTAAAAAAATGAAAGGCAAATCAAGATTATCTTGGAGCATTTAGAAGACCCAAAGAATTTCCATACCTATTCAATCTGTATGCTGAGCAAATTATTCAAGAAGCTTTCATTTATAGGGTTGCTATGAGTCGCCTAAGACTTGACAGCACTTAACAACAACATCAACAACATAGAGAGTGATCAGTTGGCCTAGTGGCCAGAAAGTGATGCTACCAAGCCAAAGGTGGGTGACATTTAATCCGTGGCCTTCAGGCCCGTTTTTCATTGTTTTTGTTCAAACCTTCTTCTAAGTATAGCCCTGGTGTGTCCACTTGCCGTACAGCAGTAACTTGTGGTTGCTGTGAAGCTGAGCACTGTGACACTGATGTGCCAAATGTGTTAATGGATACGCATGGAGGACAGTGTTTGGTAGATCTCCTTGATTAAAACAATCTTGGAAGCAGGAGTGGCATCCACTTCTGTAAGAGCTTGCCTCCAGAAACCCTAAGAACCCGGAGAAAGGATGAAAGTCACGCAAGTGTTGAGGACTTTTGTTCATAGTGTCGCTATGAGTTGCCTGTGACTCGACGGCACTTAACAACAACAGACTCTATGAAGAAGAATGTGGCATCAAGATCAAGGAAAGGCTCATCAATAGCCTGCATTATACAGATGACACAACCTTGCTTACTGAATGTGAGGAACACTTGAAGCACTTGTAGAAGATCAAATAATGCAGCCTTCAATATGGATTGCATCTCAGTGTCAAGAAAACAAAGATTCTTACCACAGGACCAATAGGCAACATCATATTGTTGTTGTTACTATGTGTTGTCAGGTCACTTGTGGCTCATAGCAACCTTTATGCACAATAGTGCAGAAACCTGCTCTATTCTGAGCCAGTCTCTCTGTCTCTGACACATCTACCATTATTACCCCAGTTTTTGTGTCAATCCATTTCATTTGCAGTCTTCCTCTCCTGTGCTGTCTGTCCCTCAACCCTTCCAAGCATGATATCATTCTCCAAAGACTAGCCCTCCTGACAACATGACCAAAGTTTATGAGATGGGGTCTCAAAATCCTTGCCTTTAAAGAGCAGCTTGGTTTCACCCTCTCCAGAACAGACTTGTTAGTTCTCCTGACAGTCCATGGTATGTTCAAAACTCTTCTCCAGCACCACAACTCAAAGACATCAATTCTTCTGTCATCTTTGGTCTCTGTCCAGCTCTCTTATGCATAGCAAATACTGTGAAGATCATGGCCAGGATCAGGAACACCTTGGTCTCTAGACTGACATCCTTGTTCTTCAACACTCTAGAGAGGTCTTTGACAGAAGATTTCCCTAATGCCATTTGAATTTTGATTTCCTGACTGCTAGTGCCAAAAGTTTTGATTGTGGAACTGAAAAAGTTGAAATTGTTAACAATCTCAATCTCTTCTCCATGTATCAAGATGCTGCCAATAGGCCCAGTGGTGAGAATTTTTGTTTTCTTGATGTTAAGCTTCAATCCATACTGAAAATTACAGTGCTTGGCCCTCTGTAGCAGATGCTTCAGGCTTCCCTCAGTTTCAGCAAGTAAGGGTGTGTCATCTGCCTAACATGGGTTATTGATGAGTCTTCCTCTTATCCTGTTGCCACATTCTTCTTCATGAAGTCTAGCCTCTCGAATCATCTGTTCTGCATACAAATTTAAAAAGCATGGAGACAGGACACTTTCTCGATGCACTCCTTTTCTGATTTTGAGCCAGTGTTTCCTTACTCTGTTCTGAAGGCTGCCCCCTGGTCCAAGTATAGGTTTCTCATAAGCACAATCAAGTGTCTGGGACTCCCATTCTTCTCAAGGTTAGCCATAATTTGTTGTGATCCATACAGTCAAATGCCTTTGCATAGTCAATGAAGCATATATAGACATTTTTCTAGTACTCTCTGTTCTGCCATGATCCATCTGACATTGGGAATGATGTTTCTAGTACGATGTTTTTGTTGTTGTTAGGGGCTATCGAGTCAAGCATGACTCATAGCAACCTTATAAACAAAAGATGTGAAATCTTTTCTGTCTTGTGCCATCCTCACACTTTCTGACATGAGTCAATTGCAGTAGTCATCGTGTCAATCCACCTGGTTGAGGGTCTTCTCCTTCGTGTCCTTCTACCCTTCCCAATATCATTTCCCTCTCCAAGGGATAGCACCTCCTAGCACCATGTCCAAAGTAGGTGAGATGAAGCCTCATCATTCTTGCCTCTAAAGAGCACTCCAGCTGCAACCTCTCTAGGACGTAGCTGTTCATTCTCTTGGCCACCCATGGGATGTTCAGGCTCTTCTCCAACACCACAGCTCGAAGGCATCAATTCTTTTTCTGTCATCCTTATTCACTGTCCAGCTCTCAGATACATAGCTAATAATCAGAAAAAACTACAGGCTGAATCAGATACACTTTAATCCTCAAACTAACATCACGACTCAATAATTTGGAAAGGTTCCTAACTGCAGATTTTCCCACTGCAATGTGTCTCCTTATTTCCTGACTGCTCGTACTAATTGTGGATCCAAGCAAGATAAAGCTGCTGACAGTTTCAATCTCCTCTCCATCCATCATGACACTGCATATTGGTCCAGTGGTGAGAATCTTTGTTTTCTTGATATTGAGATGCCTCTTCTAAATCCAGCTTGTATTTCTGGTACTTCTCTGTCAATTACTATTCCAGTTGCTTTTGAATAATCTTCAGCAGGATTTAGCTTGCATGTGTTATTAATGATATATTTGAAAACATTATGATAGATGGAGAAAATACTGAAACTGTCAACAACTTCATCTTACTTGGATCCACAATTAACACCCTTGGCACCAGCAGTCAGGAATCAGGATACATATTGGACTGAAGAAGTTAGTAGATAGAAAGTTCTCCAAATTATTGAGGAGCAATGATGTCAGTTTGAGGACTTAGGTATGTCTGATTCAGTTCATGGTCTTTCCAATCACTTGCTATGCATCTGAGAGCTGGATAATGAATAAGGATGATAGAAGAATTGATGCTTTCGAGTTGTGGTGTTGGAGAAGAGTACTGAAAATCCATCCCATGGACTGCCAAAAGAACAAATAAATATGTATTGGAATGGGTGCAACCAGACTGTTCTTTGGAGGCAAAGATGATGAGGTTTCACCTCACATACTTCAGACATGTTGCTAAGAGAGACTATTCCTTGGAGAGGAACATGATCCTCAGAAAGATAGAGGGTCGGCAAAGGAGAGTAAGACCCTCAACCAGGTGGACTGAAACAGAATAATAAGGACAGTACATGACAGGACAGGGCTCAGATATGTTGTTCATAGGATTCATACCTAGCAACAACAAGAACAGTACATCTAGAGGGAAATCCTTGTATTTATTGGATTAAAAAAAGATACTTCACATTATTCGAGGCAATTTCTGGCAATTGTAAAAATTTGGTTAGTAAATAATATGGCTAAAAGAATGGCACTTGGGCAAACATTCCATTCTTCAGAATAGTATAAACAACTATGCGAAAAAGAACAAGGTGAAGGGAGATGGGAACAGGACCAAAAAAAAAAAAACATTTAAGAGTGTCACACTTTTAACACAAGATTAGTAATGGCTGCACTAACATCAAATTAATAGGAAATCTTTTCACATTAACATTTTTTGTCTGCCCTTGAGTCGAGAAAATCTAACCCTAAAAGGAAGCAAACAAATAAAAAATTTTCCTTATTTCTTTCTTTTATCACAGATCTTACTTATAGGAAATTTCCAAGACAGATTTAGCAAGATGCAGAAAGGTAAATTCAATCATCACCAACAGATTTTAGCAACAAATAATTCCATTATAATCCCAGCTCCTTGCTGTTTTTAGGTACCTCTGAATTAGTTCCATGTCATAGCAACCCTATAAACAACAGAATGAAAGATTGCCTGGTCTTGTTTCCACTCTCATAATCGTTACTATGTTTGAGTCCATTGTTGCAGTCACTAAGCCAATCCACCTTGTTAAGGGTTTCCTCTTCTTCACCGACCCTCTACTTCACCAAATCTGGTAATTTTCTCCTGGGATTGGTCCCTTCTGAAAAGCTGCCCAAAGTACATGAGAGAAGTCTCACCATTCCCTCTTCTAAGGAACTGTTTAGCTGTATTTGTACTAAGTGTTTGTTCTTCTGGCAATCAACAATCCTTGCCAACATTTAAAGGCATCAATTTTCCTTGCTCTTATAACTATTAATTGCCCACCTTTTGTGGACATATGAAGAGAATGAACACAGCCTGATACAGCTTGCATCAGGCAGCTCTTTGGTCCTAGAGGTAAAACCAATTTTTAGCTATTTAAATAAGCTCTTTTATTTAAATAAGCAGATCTGTCCAATGGGGTAAGTCATTTGCTTTCCTGTTGGATGCTGCCATGAGTATCAATTGTGGTTCCTAGTAAAATAAAATTGTTGACAACTTATGCATTTTCTCCATTCACTATGATGTTTCTTATTGGTCAAATTGTGAGGATTTTTCTTTTCTTTACGTTGAGGTGTAATCCATGCTGAAGGCTGTAGCGTTTGATCTTTGGCATTTAGTACTTTATATCCTCTTTGCTTTCACACATCAAAATAGTACCATGTATATACTGTAGGTTGCCATACAGCAGTCACTTGTGGTTGCTGTGAGGATGAACACTGTGACACTGATGTGTCAAATGCATAAATGGTTGGTTACCCAATGCTGACACAGCTCCCCGATCAAAACAAGCTTGGAAGGAGGAGTGGCATCCACTTCCGTAATAGCGTGCCTCCGGAAATCCTATGAAAGAGAGAGGATGAAGGCACCCAAGCGTCGAGGACTCTCCTTCATAGGGTCGCTATGAGTGGCCTGAGACTCAATGGCACTTAACAACAACAACAACATATACTGCAGAGTGTTAAAGAGTCTTCTTCAAAATTATTCACATAGTCCAGTCTCTCAGATTATTTGCTCAAAATACAGGTTGAACAAACATGGTGGAAAGACTTAACCTTGAGGCACATTTTGCATGACTTTAAACCATAAAATATTCTATTTGAATGACTTCTCCGTGGTCCATGAACACATTCTGCCTGAACACAAATTACCATTCTAGACTTTTCATAAGAGAAAAAAAGCATCAAAAGAAGAGGGGAAAAAATACATAGTATATTTTCAAAAAGTGGCCAATTTTCGAACATTTCATCAAGTAACATTAAAAATTTAGGACTTAAAAAAAATTTAGGACTTTAGGTAGGAAGTTCAATGTTGTGCTGCTGGCATTGGTAAAAAACAAGACTCCAAAACTGAAAGAATTCTCATTGATGTTTCAACCGATGGATGCAATGCTAGAAGCACTCCCTTATGCCCAGAAATTTGGAAGAAGAGTCTTGAAAACATCCACTTTTGTGCTCATTCCAAAAAAAGGTGATCCAACAGAAGGTGGAAATTATCAAATAGTATCATTAATGCTATTGTTGTTATGTCGCTTGCGACTCATAGCGACCCTATGTACAACAGCCCTGAAATCTGCTCTGTCCTGTGCCAATCGCACTGTCTCTGACACTACCATCCCAATTATCCCAGTCACTGAATCAATCCACCTCATAGAGGGCCTTCCTCTCCCGCTCTGTCCCTCCACCCTCCCAAGCATGATGTCCCTCTCTAAGGACCGGTCTCTCCTCACAACATGTCCAAAGTATGTTAGACGGAACCTCAGAATC
>NW_006399872.1:8879306-8886108 GCF_000299155.1 Elephantulus edwardii
CAGACTTTCCCATGGCAATGCGCCTTTTACTTTCCTGGCTACTGGTGCCAAGAGTGAAACAAAATAGGCAAATAAAAATACTCAAATGATTGCCTGGAGATGGAGCAGGAAAGATGAATGACTGATAACAGGAATATTGTAATATTGGACTTTTGTAATGGTTGCACAATTCTGTAAATTTACTGAAACCATCTATTTACACACCTAAAATGAGTAAATTTTATATCATTTATACTCCAATAAAGCTTGAGGAAAATATAACCTGGATTGTATAAAATACAACACGAATATATTTTAAGTGCACAAATTTAGTGTTTAAAATATAAGTACATCTATATAAGCACAATTAATCAAAATGACAGTGGAATCAATGCCTCTGAATTGTGATATTGAAGAAGAGTACTGAATATCCCAGTTTTTATTGATGTTAGGTGCCATCAAGCCTAGTACAACTCATAGCAACCCTATAAACAACAGAGCTGAACCCTTTTCTATCCTGTGCCATCCTCACTCTTCCTGACACACAAGAGTCCAATGCACAGTGTCAGTTGGCAATAAAGACTTTTGAAGAAACTGCCCAGCTGGATTTTAGGTAGCATTTTTCTTTGAAGTTGACTTAATGGCATTTAATAACAACATGCTGAGAGCAAGACACAGAACTTTCCAGAACTCCAAAAAGTTCTCTTTTATCCTTTCCTATCATTAGACACACTCCTCACATAAGAGGTAACCACAAGTTTGCTTTTTCTCTCATTTGATAGTATAAGTTCTGTCAATATGTATACTATAACACGAAAGAAATAATATGTATACTTTATGCCTTTTTTTTTGCACAAAATAGTATCTGTAAGATTCTTCTGCATGGATTCTGATAGCAATTGATTATCCTTTTTCTTTCCTTGATCCCCTTAAGAAGTGAGTATCTTCCCAGTGTTTTGTTTACTCAACCATTTGTCTATTGTCTGTGTGAAAGGTAAGTCATAGAGGTGAGTTAAATTCCAGGCTCAGAGGGTGACTAGAACCACAGTCTCAGGGGTTCCACCAGTCTCTTTTAAACCAATGAACCTTATCACTTTTAGGATTTTGAGCTTTGTTCCACATTTTTCTCCCTCTCTGTCCAAGATCCTCTACTGTGATCCTGTCAACATTGTCAGCAGTGGTAGGTGGGCATTAGGTCATTCATTGTATTGATCTCAAGTGTTCCATTGTATGAATCTGCCAACTCATTTACTAGTGCTGTTAAAGGATATTTAGTTGCTGTCAGTTTGGGACTATTAGGAATAAAGTTGCTATGAACATTCTGCCAGATGTCAGTCAGTGAAAACATGCACTCATTTATCTTGGGAGCATAGGTAGAAGTAGAGTGCTGGTTCAAAGAGAAAGCAAATGTTTAGCTTTAATAGAAACTGCCAGAAAGTTTTCCAAAGTCATTATTCACATTCACACTCTTACTAACAATATCGAAAAGTTCCAGCTGTTCCACCTCCTCACCAACAGTTGGTATTGTCAATCTTTATAATTTTAGTCACTCAGCTGGGTGCTAGAGGTAGCCAGTATGGCTTTCATTTTCATGAATAAGGATGAGATTGGCCATTTTCTAATATGCTCTCCAGATTTTTTTCCTACTCCTTTTTATAAGTTGATTTCCTTTATAATTCTGGATACAAATCTTTCCATAATATATGTTTGGCAAGGATTTTTACCCAGCTTGTGATTTGCCTTTTTCTCCCTCTCTCTCTCTCTTAATAGTTTCTTAGACATACACAAGTATACAATTTTAATGGAGTTCAATTAATCAATATTGTTGTTATGTGCCGTCAAGTGACCTGTGACTCATAGTGACCCTGTGTACAACAGCTGTGAACCTTGTTCTATCCTAAGCCAACCTTATTCTCTAACACAGCTACCCTCATTACCCCAGTCACTGAGTCAATCCATCTCATTGAGGATCTTCAATACATTTTTTTTATATTAGTGACTTTCATATCATTAAAAAAAAATAATCCCACAGTGTTCTCGAGTCAATTCTGACTCATAGCAACTCTATATGAGGTGTTTATATGTCCTGTTTAAGATATATTTGCCTATCCCAGGATCATGAAAATATTCTCTTATATTTTCTTCTGCAAATTTTATCACCTTGCCGTTCACATTCGAATCTTCTCTCTATATTCTAATTTTTATATAAGAAGTCATGGTTCACTTAGTTTTTCAATTAAGACATTCAACAGTAATGCAAACCACTTACCACCAAGTCATTCCAACTTACAGCAATCCAGGTGTCAGACTAGAACTGTACTCCAAAGGATTTCAAAGATGATTTCTTTTTCCATTTTATAGTGGTTTACTTACAAAGTTTGTATACATTGTTTTTCACCAGATCTTTCCCCTTTCTTTTACCCACTCCTCCCTCCATCCATCAAATTTGTAACCCTATGATTAAGCACCCCCTCTGCCACCTCCTCCCGCCCATCCTCATCCTCTGCTCCCCACTGCCCTCCATGGATCCCTGTATTCATTCTACAATAATGATCTTATACAGTATTTGTCTTTATGAGACTGAATTAGTATACTCAGCATAATGTTCTTCAGTCCCCTAAAATAGGTAGTAATATACAAAATCATTCCTCCTGTGTGCTGCATAGTATTTCATTGTATGAGTGTACCATAATTTCTCAACCCATTCCATTGTGCTTGGGCATTTGGGCATTTTCCATATTCTTCGTTTGGTGAATAATGCTGCTGTTAAGACTGGTGTACAAGTCTCTGTTTGGCTAATTTTTTTTGAAGTAGGAATATCTCCAGGCTTTTCTTCCAAGACACCTCTGGGTGGACCCCAACTGTCAATCTTTCAGTTGGTTGCCAAGAGCACTAACAGCCATCCACTCAACACTGTTTATTACTCTAGCCCCTGCCATATGTTGATTCCAACTCAGTGATCTGACAGGACAGAGCAGACTGCTCGATAGGGTTTAAAAGCTGTACATCCTTATAAAAGCATATTACAGCCTCTTTCACCCAGGAAGAAACTCATATATTCAAATCACCTGTCTTTTGATTAGTAGTCAAGTGCATTAACTAGCAATCAAGTGAATTAGCTTCTATCACTAACTTTCAATTCTAACCGCTACTGAGTCAGTCAACTTATAGCTGACCCTGCAGCAAGTTTATGAAGGCTGTAAAATGCAGGGAAGGAGATTGCCGATCTTCCCGTCTTTCTCCCAAAGAGCTGCTGGTGGATTCAAACTGCCAGAGAAGTGCTGCCTTTGGGTTACAGAACCACCAAGGCTCCACCATCACAAAGGCTTCTGTTTACTAACAAGATTATCTCCCCCCACCCCCAGAATTAGATCTTGGTTCTAAAGTAATTATAGCCTCTGAAAACTTGCTGGAAGGTCAGTAATGAGTAGTTCCAACTCAACTGCAATGAGAAAAAGGAGGTGAGAGATTTTATAAAATAAATACATGTCAAAACTAAAGTATTTCAAGTACTACATGTCAAGTACAATGTTTTAACAACAAACCCCTCTTCTTTATTAGAAGAATAAGAAAGTAAGTAATTTTTTATCATACAAGGTCTGCAAAATCTACATACTCTCTTATGTTAACTGCAGAAACATGCAGAATAAAAATGCCTTACCTGAGTCAGGTAGATGGTATCTTTGAACACGCGTACTGGGTCTGTACTGAGAGGGAGTTTGAAATGAAGATTAGCCTGAGTCAGCATTTCCATGTTACCATTATAATGATGTTGTCTGTGAAGTGAAAAATTGCTCTTGAACGACCAGTCGGTTTTAGATGAAACCTTTTGGATAAACAGAGTTACAAATTGGGATGCAGCCACAAAACTACTTTTCTCTGCATTCCTAACAAACTTGGAAAGCACTGCCTGCACTGGAAAAGATGGTTTGTTCTGTAGTTCTAAAGTTCTCTAATGTCCTACTTCCCTTCCCCCCCCCATTATATTTGTCATTGGTGAAACCCTTGTCTTGTGCAAAGCTGATTTGACACTTACAATGTCCCATCTTCAAATCTAGACAATTTACATTCTGTTGTTTCTCTCCCAAGCCTTGTCTTATGAGAATGCACACTTGGAATTTGAAATATTCATTTATGTGAATTCTTTTACATGCCATTTTATCTATTTAGGTAAAAACAGTTGTCATAACTTAATAATGAACTGGAATCAATATTCTGCTAAAACCGTGACAATTCTTTATCATTAATAAAATATTATTGCTGTTGTGATTTGTTATATCAAGTGAGAACCAACTCATAACTGACCCTCCAGTGGGTTTTCAGAGGCAGTTAATCACACAGAAAGAAACTGCCCATCCTTGTCCTGTGGAGCAGCTGGTGGATTTGAACTGCGTGCCTTCGGGATTGTAGTGTGGCTTCTTGCCACTAGGCCATCAGTGCTCCCTGAATAAAGCACAGGATGGGCAAGGCTCTATCAGAGTTGACTTGATGATACTCAACAACTCTTCTTCAGGGATTACTAAATATAATCAATATACACGTTTAGCTTTCATAGAATGAAAGACACAACGCAAATAACAGACACTCCTCTTCTTAATCCACAATCAACATCCATGGTAGCACCAAGATCTCAAAAGACACACTGCACTGGGAAAATCTGCTTTAAAGGAACTTTTTAAAGTTCTAAAGAGCAAGGATGTGAGTATAAAGGTTAAGGTGTGCCTGATACAAGCCACTGAGTTTTCAATCGCTTTCCATTGCATCTGAATTTTGGACAATGATGACCAAAGAAGAACTGATGCCACATAAAGGTGGTGGTCGTGAAAAGTATTTAATATCGCATGGACTGTCAAAAGAACAAATTTCTCTTTCAGGAAATGCAGGCCAGGTGCTCCTTAGAGGCAAAGATGGCAAAACTTCATCTTTCATAGTTCAGGCATGTTGTCTGGAGAAGTCAGTTTTTGGAAAAGGATATCACACTTTAGAAAAGGTAAGGAGTCAACTAAAGAGAGTAAGACCCTCAGCAAGATGGCTCTATGTGGTGACTGTACAACAGGCTCAAGTGTGTCAGAAATTGTGAGCATGTACAGAATAGGGCAACCTTCTGATCTGGTGTTCATAGGGTCTCTCTGAGTTGTATTTGAGTCAATGACACATAACAACAATAACTAGAATGGAGAGTTTGTAAATTTCAACTATCGCACCATTACCAGAAGGAAGCAGAAAATGCCAGGCACTATTGGCAGTACTTTAAACATGTTAACTCATTTAATTCTGATAATAACCCTGTGAGAATTATTGTCACCTCCATTCTGCAGATGAGAAAGCCAGACACAGAAAGGGTAAGTATTCTGATCAAGGTTCAAGGTTAGTTATTGAAATCTAGACTATTAAGTCTTGAAATTTAGACTAGAGTTCTTTAAATTTATATACTTTTGAAGGAAAATAAATCTTTACTAGCCAGAGGGCTATGCTGGCAACAACAATTAACATTTTTATAAGCTCTCAATATTTATCAGGAACTGTGTTGAAAGCTTAATTAATTAGTTAGCATACTCTTCAAACAGTGTGTACATGTACTTCATTTTCTCTCTCTTATACACACAGTTCTGTATTTTCTACTACTAACTAGTTTTGCAAGTGTTGTTCATTGTCAAAGTAAAGACTCACAATTGATTCTCCAGCAGATTTTCAGAGGCTATAAATCGCATGGGAGGAAACTGTCCATCTTTTTCCTCTGGACCTGCTAGTGGATTCAAACCACCTGCCTTGGGAATGGCAGCACAACTCCCTGGCCACTAGGTCATGAGAGCTGAAACGGAAATTTTTAAAAATACTTTTATAAGGAAAACTACAAAGCAATACCACAAGAAATAATAAGAGACCAAAGTAACTGGATAAAATATCCCCTCTTCATGGATAGGAAGACTGAACATTGTGAAAATGACAATCTTACCAACAGCAATCTACAAATTCACCACAATCCCAAAACAAATTAATTTTTCAAGTGAATAGACCCAAAATAAGCAAGGCCTTTCCGAAAAACAAAACTAAAGTAGAAAGCATCTCATTCTCTGATCTCAAAACTTATTACACTGCTGTAGTAATCAGAACAGCATGGCACTGGTACAACAATAAACACAAAGCTCAATGTAACAGAATTGAGAATTCAGCAATCAAACCATCTACCTATAGTCAACTGATACTTGACAAGGAAACAAAACCCATCAAATGGAGAAATGGCAGCCTCCTTAACAAATGGTGCTGGCAAAACTGAACGGCTACCAGCAGAAAACTCACATCTAACACCATATACAAACACCAACTCAAAGTGGATTTTACCTGGGGGTAAAACCCCAAACCATAAAGATCATAAGAGACAAAATGGGAACAAATTTAGAATTTCTAACATGTGACATAAAGAGGGTTTCAAACATAGCAAAACAAAATCACAACCTGGAAAGGATAAAATTGTTGAATGGGATCTTCTTAAAATCAAAACCCTGTGTACATTAAAAACTTTCTCCAATAGCAGGGGGAAGCTCACAGACTTGGAAAAAACATTTGGCAATAACATTTCAGACAAGGGGCTCATAGTTAAAGTTTACAGATACTACAAGTCCTGTTGTTGTTGACTAAACTTCAGAGACACTGATCCCAACATAAGGAACTACCATCAGCTGATGTGTTTGAAATCACAGAAGCCATGGAAGCTTCATATATAAGTTATTAGATGGAGGGCTGGTGAAAGGGAGATAGATGTGAAGGGAGGGGGTAGAAGTGGATGGATATCCTGTGGGATGGTGAAGCAGGAAATAAGTGC
>NW_006399872.1:8889973-8912622 GCF_000299155.1 Elephantulus edwardii
AAGACAGTTGCTTTAATTACTATTGGAAAATGCTTGTCATTCCTTTGTAGCATCTGATCCCCACTGGACCCTCATCATCTCCTTCACCTGCTCCCCCCACCGACCAAACTGTGCAGCTCTGCAACTGCATCCTGGCCCATCCTCACCCTTCTGCCCCCAACCCTCACCTTCTTGTACCTCCAATGTGTTTTTTCCAATAAAAAAAAATTCAACTACATTTTTGTAAAATGGACAATCTGATCCTAATATTTGCATGGAAACACAAGGTATAAAAAATAGTGAAAACAATATTGAGATAGACCCAGTTCGTGGACTCACACTTCTTGATTTCACAGCTTATTGCAAACTGTAGTAATCAAACTGTGTACAAACAAATAGATACACATACTAATCAATGGAACCGAACTTGGCATCTGGAGACTAAAAATGATGTTGTTGTTATTGTTGTTAGGTGTTATTCAGTATGACTCATAGCAACTCTATAAACAATAAATCTGAATTGGAAAATAAAAAGGGAAGGATTTTCTCAGCATTTCCAAAGCTGAAATAACTGAAAACCAAATTCAGGCCTCAAGTTGTAATACTTTCAGTTGCTATGGGCAAAATCTTGAATGATCTAGGAAGTATAAAAAAAAAAGATGAAAGAAATACACAGAATCACTGTACCAAAAAGGATTGGCCAACACTGGAAATACTTCATGAAGTCCCATATGACAAGAACGAATGGTAATGAAGGAAGAAGATCAAGCTGAACTGAAGGCATTGGCAAAAAATAAGGCCCCAGGAATCGATGGGATTCCAACTGACATGTTTTCAATGGCAGCTATATTCCTAGACACGCCCAGCCGTTTATGCCAGGAAATTTAGAAGACAGCTGCCTGGCCAATTTACTGGGAGAGATTCCTATTTACTCCCATTCCCAAAATGGGTGATTCACCAGAATATGGAATTTACTGAACAGTATCATTGATATGACATGCAAGCTGAAGATCATTCAAAACAACTAGAACCGTAGGCAGACAAAAAACTATCAGATGTTCAAGTTGGACTTGGAAGAAGACATAGCACTAGGGATCTTATAGCTGATGTCAGATGCATCCTAATTGAAAGCTAAGAATATCATACAATAATGTATACTGCACTGAAACAGAGGAGGGAGAAAACTGTTTAAAAGAGATATATAACTAGGTATTTCTGTCATCACAGGAGACTAGGGCGAGGGCTACATGGTGGAGGGGACCTGGGGGAGGGTTTGTAAAACAATGAAAGAATCTTTTCTTTTACTTTTCCATAATTTTTGGACTCATGTACTTATAACTTGTTAGTCAAATTTGTGTCTTCTAGGTTGCAACACCCCCATGATACATCTTCAAGGATATGAACATGTACGGCCAAGCACAATCAATAAGAGTGCATCTAAATTCCAAAATCAATCTCCATAATAGTCTATGTGTTTCCTACTGCCAAAGGGGCCCTTTAGAGTAGTGAGAGAAGATCTTCACCCTGAAACCCACAGCGTCCCTTTTCAGCAGGAAGTAGCTAAGAGAATACGCCATCCCCTTTTCCTTATGACTCAGGGTGAAGTCTCTCTCAGGGAGGAGTGATAGGGAATGGCAAAGGACACACTGACAAAGAAGATTAATCAGAACTGGCTTTGACAAGCACTGTGGCATTTGGACAAGAACAAACTGGGAGGAGGGTAGAGAGAATAGTGCAACAATGAATGAATGGAAACCCAAAATCTCTGTAAATGTTTATGAAAATTAATAAAATATAATTATAGAAAAAAAAGAATATCATACAAATGTCTATTGTGCCTTACTGACTATGCAAAGACATATTTGACTGTGCAGTTTATAACAAATTATGGCTAACATATGAGAAAAATGGAAATCCCAGAACACTTAATTATGTTTTTGTAAAACCTATACCTAGACCAAGAGACTACAGTGCAAACACAGCAAAGGAACACTACATGGTTTAAAATTAAGAAATGTCTGCTTCAGGGTTGTAGCCTTTCTCCATATCTATTCATTCTATACGCTGAGTGAAATTACTGTGCCATGGCTAGTATTAAGGGCCATATTAAGTAATTCATTGCAACACAGACTCATATTTCACAATATACAAAAAATTAACACAAAGTGTTAACACAAAGTGGCAACACAAAACATGGATCTAAATGTAAGAATTAAAATTACCAAGCACTTTAAAAAACTACAGGAATAAATCATTGAGATCTTGAGTTAGGCAAAATTTCTTTGATATAACACAAAATACACAAGATAAAAAATATTGATAAGTTGGAATAAAACAAAACTTATCATCTTTTACATTCATTAACACACTAAAGTCAAAAGACAATTCACAGAATGGGAGAAAAAAATGTTAATCATACATGGCTTAAAATTGGGAAGGGTGGACGCCAGGGATGTGTCCTATCTCCACACCTTTTCAGTCTATATGCAGAATAGATGATCCAGGAGGCTGGACTCTATGAGGAGAAATGTGGCATCAAGTTTGGAGAAAGACTCAACAACTGTCTGCATTATACAGATTATACAACCCTGCTTGCTGAAACTGAGGAGGACCTGAGGCGCTTGTTGCAGAAGGTCAAGGACTGCAGCTTCCAATATGGATTGAAGCTCAACATCAAGAAAACAAAGATTCGCACCACTGGGCTAATCAGCAGCATCATGACAGATGATGAAGAGACTGATATTGTAATCAGCTTTATTTGTTTGACTCCACAATCAACACTCTTGGCACCAGCAGTCAGGAAATGAAAAGACTTATTGCACTGGGAAAGTCTGTTGTCAGAGACCTCTCCAAAGTACTTAAAGCAATGATATCAGTCTGAAGTTTACGGTGCACCTGATACAGGCCATGGTCTTTGCAATCACTTGCTATACATCAAAGAGCTGGACAATAACTAGGATGGCAGAAGGTAAAATTGACGTCTTTGAGCTGTGGTGTTAGACTGCTGGTGTTGAATATACCATGGACTGCTAAGAGAATGAACAGGTTTGTCCTGGAGAGGGTTAAACCAGGCTGCTCCTTGGAGGCAGGGATTCTGAAGCTTTGTCTGACATACTTTGGATATGCTGCAAGGCGAGATCAGTCCTTGGAGAGGACTTCATGCTTGGGAGGGTGGAGGGACAGTGCAGGAGAGGAAGACTCTTGATGAGATGGATAGATTCAGTCACTGGGGTAATGGAGGTAGGTAGGTATGTCAGAGACAATAATATTGGCACAGAACAGAGCAGGGTTTAGGGTTGTTATACATAGGGTCACTATGAGTCGCAGGTGACTCGATGGCACATAAAAATAGCAACAACATATATGATAAAGAACTTGTATAAAGAATATAAAACATTGTTATGGTTTTATATTCTTAACAATGAAAAAACACACAAATAACCTAATTTTTAAATGGGTAAAGGGTCTGACTAGAAAGAAGATGTACAAAAGGAGCTTGAAAAGCAAGGTGACTTACCTTTTCTACGGTACTGAAGGAAGGCCATGACTGATAGCCATATTCTGATACAAATCGGGCCTTAGGGAAAATTTTCCAATCCCAGCAGTCACCAGTGTAGTTGTAATAATGCACGTCACCATAATGTGTGCTATACGGGTTGTAAGAGACCCAGCCTTCTTCAACAGATTTGGCCCCATTTGTAGGACTGGATGTGATAAAGGGACGAGTCTTGTCTTCCTAAGAATAAAAGTAAAGAATTATAAAGAAAATATTTGCGCATAGAAAACGGTAGATAATTTACTTCTTTAAAAAGATGATTTCCTTTCACCCCCAAAAAAAATACCATCAAGTGCTGGTGGTCTAGTGGCAAGAAGCTGCATGGCAATTCCAAAGGCATGCAGTTCAAGTCCACCTGTAGCTCCAAAGGAGAAGGAAGGACGTTCTCCTCCCATGCAATTTACTGCCGCTGGAGGTCAACTCTGAGTCAGTTCTGACTCGCTTGCACACAACACCCAGAAATGCCAAGCAGCTGATAGAAAACAGTAAGACTCTTAACATCCTCACCTATTCAGTAACAACCTGCAACTCTGCTCGCTCCCAATCTTTTCTATCTTTTCTTAATTAACACTCAGCTCACCTCAGAGCAGCTGTTCCTAATCTTTTCCAATAATCTCGTCTACACTCTCATCCATCATGTGTGACCACAGTTTCTCATCCTTGGCACAAGTGACATTTGGGGTTGAATACTTCTTTGAAGTGTGAATGTACTGGCAGGCTGTACTGAGCACTATAGGATGGGAGCAGCATCCCTAACCTCTGTCCACGACACACCAGAAGCATTTCTCTACCACCAGTAAAAAAATGTCTCCAGGCATTGCGAAAAGTTTCTGCAGGGGCAAAATCACCTCTTGAGAACTTCTGTTCTAGTGGTTAAAAACAAACTACCAATTCTGATGGATCTGAGTTTAAATCCCAAATCAGAATCTTACTGTACAGGCCTAACCCTCTACTTTCTTATCTGTAAAATGAGGATGATAATGTTACCTGCTTCCTACAGCTACAGTAAATATTAAATGAGATTACTCATATGAAAATTATCACCAAATTCAAATTCCCATTTCCATAAGTTAGAGCTGTTCTGAGGAAGTGACTGCCTAGCCTGAGTCTACGCTTACAAACTCTTCTTGAATCTATGTGCACCAACGGCCTACTTCTCGTTCTTTATGTCATTTGCAGGAAAGGTCCTGAGGAAAAGGGTAGCTTGAAGAAGGAAGGAGCTTAAAATCTCTGCATGAAGGTGACTTGTTTGTGAACCAAAGGCAATTATCTTGTCATATTAGTGAACAAGAAATACACTGTCTTTGTGTGGCTATTGTTAAAGATCACTGAGTTAGCCCCCAACTATTGCAACCCCGTGGCATACTAGGATCAAACCACTGGAGGTTTGTTAGGGTTTTCTTTTTTGTTTTTATTGCAATTGATTTTTCACTCAACCTTTCACACATGTTGCTCTAACACAGTAATTTTAAATGTTACTGTTGTTGAGTACCATCGAGTCAGAACTGACCCAAAGGTGACCCTCCATTGGGTTTCAGAGGCATTCTAATCTCTCCAAACCCTCAACAGCATTTGTTTTTTGCTATTTGAACTTTGCTATTGTTGCTGAGGTGAGATGATATCTCACTGTTATTTTGATTTGCATCCCTCTGATAGCTAATGAGATCAAATTAATGTAATTGATAAGTTTTTCAGAAATAGAGTGGCACACCTTTCTTCCTATTCTGTCTTGATCTGGAAGCGCTATTGAAAATTATTGGCATCATAGCCACCATTTGTGGTGGCTGCACATAAAACACATTGGCAGGAAAGAGAAGTTTCTCATGTGGAAGGTAAGAATTCTTTCACTGAACCACCACTGCCCCTTTGACATTATTTGTTACGGAAAATGTTGTTGTTAGATGTCAAGTGGAGTATGACTCATAGCAACCCTATATAAACAACAGATTGAGCCCTGTCTTGCTGTGCCATCCTGATCATTTCTGATTCAGTGTGGTTCTTGATCATTATGTTACTTCTGGACATGTTGGTACAGTGACTCTGTGTCTTCCTTCTATTCTCTTCTGATGTTTTCTGTATCACTCAAGATTTTGTGCACATGTATACCAACAATCCAGGATAAGAGGTGCATTGCAAAGTGGACTGGGTGGGGGTAAAGGAGGGAGATGGAGGAAACTGCAAAAATGAATAAATATTTTTTAAAAAGGAAGATTAATTGGAGGAAGGGTAAGAGTTGGGGAGGAAGGAAAATGTGCAACAATGAACAAATGAAAACTCAATTTTTCTGTAAACTTTCATGAAAATCACAATAAAATAAGGTATGCATCAGAGAGCTGGACAATGACTAAGGAGGATAGAAGGAGAATTGATGCCTTTGAGCTGTGGTGCTTGAGAAGAGTATTGAGAATACCATGGACTGCTAGGAAAACAAACACATTCATCCTGGAAAGGGTCAAACCGGGCGGCTCCTTGGAGGCAAGGATTCTGAGGCTCCGTCTAACATACTTTGGACAGGTTGCAAGGAGGGATCGGTCCTTGGAGAGGGGCATCATGCTTGGGAGGGTGGAGGGACAGCGCAGGAGGGGAAGGCCCTCTATGAGGTGGATTGATTCAGTGACTGGGGCAATTGGGAAGGGTGTGTCAGAGATCGTGCGATTGACACAGGACAGAGTGGAGTTTAGGGCTGTTGTACATAGGATCGCTATGAGTCGCAAGCAACTTGAAGGCACATAACAACAAAACATATTTTTAAAAAAATACAGACACAGTATGAAACTTAAAAAACAAACATTTTGTCCAGAGAATCATTCAGTATTGAAACTCAAAACTTGCATTTGTCCTTCAGTTCCTTCAATTTGAGAAATGCTGAGTGGGTTTTTCTCTTTTGGTGTTCTAGCCCAAGTTCTCTGTGTACATTTCATTATAATGCTTTGTTTTCTCAGCTCCCTCTTAAAGCATCTGTTCTTCTATTTCACTTCATAATTTCTTCCCTTTGTCTCACACACTTTGGGCATGCTGTCAGGAGGGACTAGTCCTTGGAAAAAGACATCATGCTTGTAAAGGTAGAGGGTAAGAGAAAGAGAAAGACCCTTCACAAGATGAACTGACACAGCGATTGTAACAATAATAGGCTTGAGCATATCAGACATGGTGACGATGGGGCAGGAAGTAATAAGGTTCAATTCTGTTGTCCATGGGGTAATGAGTCAAAGTTGACTCGATAGCAGCTAACAACAAGAACAACAACATTCAGTGTAATGCCTGGCACATAGGTAAAACACAAAATTATTTCATTAATATCACATCAAAGTGATAGTAAAGACTAGCTGTAGCTGACATTGGGAATAATGGAAATCCCATAGCTCTTAACTGTGCTCTTGTCGAACCTATACCTGAACCAGGAGGCTGCTGGGCAAACAGAGCAGAGGAGCACTGCATGGTTTAGAACTGGGAAGGGAGTACATTAGGTTTTTATTCCTTCTCCATACCTGTTCAACTTGTATGCTGAGCAATTTATCTGAGAAATTTGACTCTATGAGAAGGAGTATGGCATCAGGATTGGAGGGAGACTCATCAATAAGCGTCATTTTGCAGATGACACAACCTTGATTGCTAAAAGTGGGTAGGATTTGAAGCACTTGTTGCAGAATATCAAGGAATGCAGTCTTCAGTATTGACTGCATCTCAATGTCAGGAAAACAAAAGATTCTTACCACTGGACCTATAGGCAGAGTCATGATGGATGGAGAGGAGGTTAAACTGTCAACAGCTTCATCTTACTTGGATCCACAATTAACACCCTTGGTACGAGCAATCAGGAAATAAGGAGACAAATTGTACTGGGAAAATCTGCAATTTGTGACTTTTCCAAATTATTGAGGAGTAGTGATGTCAGTTTGAAGACTAAGGTGCATCTAATTCAGGCCATAGTCTTTCTGATTACTAGCTATGCATCTGAGAGCTGGACAATGATGGAAAAGAATTGAAGCCTTTAAGCGGTGGTATTGGAGAGGAGCACTGAACATCTCATGGATGACCAAGAGAATGAACAGATATGTCCTACAGACGGTGCAGCAGGAGTGCTCTTTGGAGACATGAATGATGAAGACTTTGCCTCACATACTTCAGGCATGTTGCTAAGATGCTATTCCTCACAACTGATAACAGTGCATCTAAATTCCAAAATCAATCTCCGTAATAGTCTATGTGTTTCCTACTGCCAAAGGGCCCCTTTAGAGTAGTGAGAGAAGATCTTCACCCTGAAACCTACAGCGTCCCTTTTCAGCAGGAAGTAGCTAAGAGAATACGCCATCCCCTTTTCCTTATGACTCAGGGTGAAGTCTCTCTCAGGGAGGAGTGATAGGGAATGGCAAAGGACACACTGACGAAGAAGATTAATCAGAACTGGCTTTGACAAGCACTGTGGCAAATGGACAATTAAAACAGACTTTCAAGGTGGGGGAAGAAGAACAAACTGGGGAGGAGGGTAGAGAAAATAGTGCAACAATGGATGAATGAAAACCCCAAATCTCTGTAAATGTTCATTAAAATTAATAAAATTTAATAATTTTTTTAAAAAGATGCTATTCCTTAGAGAAGGACATGATGCTGGGAAGGATTGGAGGGTCAATAAAGAAGGGGAAAGCTGGGTGGATTAGCACAGTGATTGCTGCAATGGGCTCTTGAGTGTCAAGAAGTGTGAGGATGGTGCAGGATAGAACAAGGTCCAGATCTTTTGTTCGTAGGGTCACTATGAGTCGTGCTCGACTTGAAGGCACCTAACAACAGCAATAACAATATAACATCAATAGGTGAACTCACTTCCCACTTCAAGATGAGATTCATTCACTGTATCAAATATATGTCAAGTGCTCATTGTGTGTCATATGTTGTTCAGCACTCTACAATAAAGATAAGCAAAAGTCACGGAACTTGTATGTTGTCATGCAATAAACATGAAATCTTTTTGAGCCTTTACTGTGTGCTGAGCATGCAGTTCTCCCTATGTGCTGAAGCTCCCACAGGGGACAAGACAGATGAAATGACTGATCTCTTCAAAGAGCAAACTGTAATCTAGTGGTGAAACCAGACACTGAACAAGTAATTATACATGTGATGACTGTTTTGAAGGAAAAGTGCAGGGTTCTTTGGGAATGTAAACACTGTAGAAGGCCAGTAAAGCTTCCCTAAAAACAGACATGCAGAAAATGCTTTTCTCAACTCTTCTCTTTTAGGTTTCATTTTTTTATCTTGTTATAACTATCTTTCCCTCAATTTCCACTCGTCATTTCTCCTCTGAAATAAATGAAGAATCTTTAGTCTTTTCTTTTATCAAATTATCTATCTCTGGGGTCACCTTTCTCTTTCTCTCTCTCTCTCTCTCTCTGTGTGTGTGTGTGTGTGTGTGTATGTGTGTAGTGACTGTTGTTGTTGTTAGGTGCCGTCCAGTCATAGACAACTCATAGCGACCCTAAGAACAAAAGGCCTGAGCACTGTTCGTACATAGAGTTTCCAGACGCAAGCCATTTCAGAAGTGGATACCGCTCCTGCTTCCAGTCTTGTATAAAGACTAGAAAATCAATTATCCTTTACGTTTTGGTATTTTTTTTTTATGTTCTATTCCACTGCCTTCCCCTCCTCTCTCTCCCTGACACCTCAGGAATTCCTTCAATAAAAATTCTCCTTATCCCCTGCAGCCCATCAGATTTCTTTATCACCCACTCATTCACTCATTCTTTAGTTCCTGACATTTGGTAGCTGATAATTCCACTAAAATTATTATTTATTTTCAAATACCTCCAATGAGTTTCTACTTAACAAATAATGTATTTCCTTTTATCTTTAACACTACTTGTCTCTGTGTGCAAAGCCTGATTTCGTGACCATGTATGATTTCTAAAGCTCTCTCACCCCACACTACACTTTGATGCTCTGATTTCTTCCAACCCTTTCGCACTCTTCCTTCATTACCTCCCCACTTCCATTCTTGGATGGACACTGCTCTATCTTCAGCCTTGCCTTGTTCTAAAGCCACTCCCAAGGCTTCACCTTTCATGCATGCACCTTTCATGTTAAGCATGTCCATGAGCATATTATGTTCAATCACTTCAGATGCATGCAAAAGTTGGATAAGGAAGAGCGCTAAGAATTTATCATATTGTTGAAGAATGTTGACTATGTCATGGACTACCAGAAGAACAAACAAATCTGTCTTCAAAGGAATACAGCCAGAATGACTCTTAGAAGCTAAGATGCTGAGACATCAGCTCATGTACTTTGTTATCAGGAGTAGGGGACGTGG
Source organism: Elephantulus edwardii (assembly GCF_000299155.1). NCBI lineage: Eukaryota > Metazoa > Chordata > Mammalia > Macroscelidea > Macroscelididae > Elephantulus > Elephantulus edwardii. The sequence continues at coordinate 8,899,810 of NW_006399872.1, forward strand.
GAGGAGAGACTTAAAAAAGAACATCATGCTCGGTAAAGGGTCAATGAAAAAGAGGAAGGCCCTCAACAAGATAGACTGACACAATGGGCTGTGTCGATGAGTTCAAATATAGCAACAATTCTGAGGATGGCTCAGGACTACTCTTGTTCTGTTATAAGCAAAAAGCCAAAACCCACTGCCGCTGAGATGATTATGAATCAGAGAAATGCTTCGTGAGGTTTACTAAAGGAGACTATCTCTTTCTGTGTGAATTCAAACTGCTGACTTTTCAGTTAGCAGCTGCTGCTGTTGTTGTTTGCCTTCGAGTCGAGCATGATTCATAGCGACCCTATGAACAAAAGGCCTGAAGCCTGTCTACAGCTATGGACATTTATCAAAGTTCATAGTTTCCAGAGGCATGCTGTTTAGGAAGTGGATGCCACACTTGCTTCCAAGCCTGTCATAGTATGTTATTATTGTTATGTGCCGTTGAGTCGCCTGCGATGTATTGCAACTCTATACATCAGTTAGCAGTAGAACATGTAATAGACCACAACATCAGCTGTTGTTGTTAGTTGCTGTTGAGTAAGCTCTTACTCATAATGATCCTATGAACAACAGATTGAACCTACCCTGTGCCGTCTTCACAATTTCCTCCATGCTCTAGCCCATTATTGCCTCCCTGTGCCAATCCATCTCATTAAGAGATTTCATCTCTTTCCTGACCGTTTATTTTTTTCCAACATAATATTCTCTTCAAAGTAATGACAATATGACCAAAGTATATGAGACAAAGTTTAAACTTCCTTACTTCTAAGAAGCACGTTGGTTGAATTTTCTCCAAGATAGATTTGTTTGTTCTTTTGGCAGTTCAAATCCATCAGCTGCTCCACAGGAAAACAATGGGCAATCCCTTCCTGTGTCATTTAATGCCTCTGAAAGCCCACTGGAGGGTTAGCTATGAGTTGGTTCCAACAAAAAGACCATGGCATATTAAACACTCTTTGTTACTATCACAATTCAAAGGCATCAATTCTTCTTTGGTCTCCTTACTCATTATCCAACTTTCATGTACATGAAGCAACTGAAAATACTATGGATGGGGTCAGCCATACCTTAAGTTTTAAAACTGAAAACATTGCTCTTTAGCAATTTAAAGAAGTCCTTAACAGCAGATTTGCTTAGTACAACTTGTCTTTTAATTTCTTGACTGCAGCTACCAAGTAAAATTAAACCCTTGACAATTCAATCTTTTCTCGATCATATTGCTGCCTACTAATTCAGCTGTGAAGATTAACGTTTTCTTGACGTTGAGGTATAATCCACACTGAAGACTGTTGTCTTTGATCTTCTGTAGTAAGTGCTTTAGGTCTTCTCCACTTTCTACAAACAAGGTTGTATGAAATGCATAACACAAGTTTTTGAGTCTTCCTCCAATCCTAATGCTATATTATTCTTCATAAAGTCCACCTTCTCAAATTATTTCTTCAGAATACATATTAAATGTTGTGCTGTTACTGTGCCTGGTTGAGTTGGATCTGACCCATAGCTGATGCTCCAGTGGATTTTCAGAGGCAGTTAATCACAAGGGAAGAGATTGTCCATCTTTCTCTCACAGAGCAGCTAGTGGAATTGAACCATGTGCCTTTGGGATTGCAACACAGCTTCTTACCAATAGGCCACGAGATAGGTATGAAGAAAGGAGACAATCCTCATTCACATCTCTTCTGATTTTAAACCACTTACTATTCTCTTTTTTGTTTGAACCATTGCTTCTTGGTCTATATATAGGTTTCTCATGAGTCAAAGGAGGTGTTCTAGAATTTCCACTCTTCTCAATGTCACCAATAATTCATTATAGTCCACTCAGTTGAATGCCTTGCATAGCTCGAAGTGACTCTACTGGCAGCTAACAATATGTTGTTGTTGTTCTTGTTCTGTGTCATTGAGTTGGAACCCACTCATAGCTGACCCTCCAGCGGGTTTTGAGAAGCCGTTAACTGCACAGGAAGAGATTGCTCATCCTTGTCCCACAGAGCAGCTGATGAATTTTAATTGTGTGTCTTCGGGATTGCAGCACAGAGTTTTAAAAGAGAATGCAAATAAACTGTTTAATCTAAGGATTCTAAGCCTTTGGTGATCCATGAATGGACTCAAAGTAGTCTGTGATAACCTACTATTAAGTATAAGCATGTATATATGGAGAATTCCATACATGAGTTAATTTTCAAATGAGTTCATACCCATTAATCTTTTCAAATGCTTCAGCTTTACAATGGAATATTATTCATTAAAATGATGCTATTGAACATAATTCTCAAAAAGAATATAAAATACACAATTTTTAATATAGAAACGGATCCATTTTAAAAACATATTCTTAAATTCTACTGTATAGAAATCATGACTTACTTTCAGGACAATCTCTCTGATATTTTTCACGTATAACATCACATAATCATCAATGTACAACTGCTGTTTATACAAAGGTACATCATACCAATTCAACCTCAGTGCTGCTTCGTTTTCATTATTGCCACTCCATATGATAATAGAGGGATGAGATTTTAGTCTCCTGACCTAATAAGTAAGAAAACAAAAAATTATTTTCATGCTAAGCATTAAAAAAACACCACAGCTCATCTCATGAGATGTGGCTCTTCTTGCAAGACACAGCTCCTGGGGGACCTTACCATTGCTCTGCTGCAAGACACCCAGGCCTGTGTAGCATAGCTGGCCCAGGAGCATCTTCCAGCCACCGCTTCCCCAGCATCAGCTAAAGGATGTGGCCCAACCCAGGTGCATTCACACCCTTGCTGGCAAGAGAACCACTGCCTGCCAGAACCACTGACACCATTTCAGGAAGGAAACAATATGCCTCCTGGTTTGCCATTCAGGTACTCTGGGGGAAACATGGCTGTCTAGCTACGCCATGCAGGGTCCCTTAATCTCAAGCAGAAGGGAATAGGACAGCTTGAGCTGGTTGGAGACACCATTTCTGGAAGGGAACAACAGGCTTCCTTATTTGACATTCTGGTACTTTGGGGGAAACACTGCTATCAGCTTTGGCCCTCTGGGCATCGTGCCAAGAAGGAAGCACAATGTTTTGTGCTTCACAAAACATTGCTAACCTCTGGTTCACTATATAGTTAAAACAACCTAATATCTACTATGACTCACAAAATGTAAAGAAAGCAATTTGTCTCAGTCCATCATGAAAAAACAAAATACCCCTTCTCCTAAAAAAGTTAACAATGAATACCGCAGATAGAGAAAATAAGAAGAAATATGCTGATGTGGAGTTATTTTAAAAGCTACAGAAAAACAAACAAATTATAGACAAAGCATTGGAAGCCATTAAAAGAGTAAATACCCAAGATATAATAATCCAGAAAAAAACATATTAATGAGGCACAACTTGAACAGCTATGGAAGAAAATGCAAAAGATGGAAGAAAGAATTGATAGTATAAATAAAGATACTGTTGTTGTTGTTGTTGCTGCTGCTCCAAGTGCTACCAAGTCACCTGTGACTCACTGCAATCCTACGTACAGCAGTTCTGAACCATGCTCTACCCTGAGCCAAACTTACTGTCTCCAACACATTCACCACCATTCCCTCAGTCATTGAGTTCAATCTATCTCATCGAGGGTCCTCCTTTCCTGCCCTATCCCACCATTCTTTCAAGTATAATGTCCCTCTTCAAGGACTGGTCCCTCCTGACAACATGCCCAAAGTTTATCAGCCAGAGCTTCAGAATCCTTGCCTCCAAGGAGCAGCCTGGTTTTACCCTATCCAGAACGAATTTGTTTGTTCTTCTAGCAGTCCATGGTATAGTCAATACTCTTCTCCACCACCACAGCTCAAAGGCATCAATTCTCCTTCTATCATCCCTAGTCACTGTCTAGCTTTGTCATAAAGAGGTACAAGAACTAACTAAATAAATAAATAAATCACAAGACAGAGACAGTACATCCAACACAGTACTGAAAATAACAGAAAAGCATGAAAATACAATCCAGAATAATAAGACTGAAATGTTAGAAGTGTCCAACACACTGGTAGGACAAAAAAATGTAGAACTGAATAGATGAAACAGGGAATTAGTGAGCTGGAAGACAAGAGCCTCACTAGAAAATACTAGAAGAAAAATTGGAGATGAGATGTAAAGAAAATGAAGAAAATATTAGTATCATGTGGGATGACATCAAAAAGGATAACATACATATGATTGGAATTCCAGAACATGGGAGTGATAGGAAAATCACTGAAAAAATTGTTGAAGAAGTAATGGACAAAACCTTCCCAGGAATTCAGATGAATGGGGAAATCCACATTCAAGAAGCACAGCAAACACACAATTACTAGACCCCAAAAGAAAAACATCAAAGCATATCATAGTAAAATTCTCCAAATTAAAAGATAAGGATGGAATACTAAAAACATTGTGAGAAAAACAGTCACTTGCAAAGGGGAAAGAATTACATTAAGTTCTGATTTCTATGCAGAAACCAAGCGAGCTAGAAGACAATGGAATGGCATAGACAGAAAGTTGAAAGAAAACAATTTCCAGCCTAGGGTCCTCAACCCAGCAAAGCTCTCCATCAAATATGAAGGAGAAATTAGATCCTTTGCAGAAAAAAAGGAACTTACGGAATTTGTGAAAACAAGGCTAAAAGTACAAGAAATTTTAAGTGAAGTCCTCCTCTACATGGAGATGCCAAAGGAAGGTGGTAGGGCCATAGTACCAAGAAGCAACAGTAAAAGAAACATAACAAAATGGCAATAGCAAAACGTGGCCTAACAATAATCACACTTAATGTGATTGGACTAAATGGGGCAATTAAGAGAAAAAGAGTAGCAGAATGGATAAAAACACAAAGTCCATCAATATGTTGTCTACAAAATACACATCTTAAAAAAAGAAGAGAAAGACAGACTCCAGATCAAAGGCTGGAAGAAAAAATATACAAGTAAATGGCAACCTCAAAAAAGCAGAAGTGAAAATACTAATCTCTGATAGAATAGACTTCAGAATGAAAACCACCATAAAAGATAAGGAAGTTCAAGAAGACATAACCTTGGTCAACATTTACGCATCAAATGATAGACCTGCAAAATACATAAAATGGTTAACAGAATTGAAGAAAGAAATAGCACCACAATAGTGGTAGGGCACTTCAGCACCACTCTCACCAAAGGACAGGTCAACCCAAAAGAAGTCCAACAAAGATGCAGAAGATCTAAGCTATACAATCAGTCAACTCGACCTTTGGAGGTATTCAGGGTACTGCACCCAACTAAAACTCAATTCACTTTCTTCTCAAATGCACAAAGCACATTCTCCAGAATTGATCACATATTAGGACATAAAGCAAACTTCAACAAATTTAAAAACATTGAAATAATACAAAATATCTTCTCAGACCACAACACCATAACATAAAACTAGAAATTAACCACAGGTGGGTAAATCTTACAAAATCACCTATGTGGAAATTGAATAATTTTCTGAATAATGATTAGGTTATAAAAGAAATAAAGGATGAAACAAAAAATTCCTTGAAGCAAATGAAAATGAAAATACAACATGCCAAACCCTCCAGGATACAGCTAAGGCAGTCCTCCGTGGAGCAGTTCATAGGAATAGGCATGTACATGAAAAAGTAAGAAAGAAGAAAAATCAATGATCTAACTCAACAGCTTCATCAAATAGAAGAAGAGAAATTATAAAGACAAGAGCTGAGATCAGTGAGATAGAAAACAACTAAAACCATCAGTAAGACCAGGAGCTGGTTTTTTGAAAGGGTCAATAAAATTGACAAGCCACTGGCAAACTTAAAAAAAACAAAACAAAAAAAAAAAAAAAAACCCAACACCAAAACAGAGAAGACACAGATACATTGATTAAGAAATGGCAGAGGTGACATCACAAAAAAACCAGAGGAAATTAAATCTATAATATCAGAATACTAAGAAAAGCTATACTCTGATAAATTAAAAAACATAGAGGAAATTGACAAATTCCTTGAAACTCATGTCCTACCCAGATAGACAAGGACAGATATAGAACACTTGAAAAGACCCATCACAAAAGAAGAAACTGAACAGGTCATAAAAAGACTTCTCCATAAGAAAAGTCCCAGATCAGATGATTTCACAGCTGAATTCTACCAAACATTCAGAGAGGAACTATCACAAATTCTACTTATTTTGAAAAAACAGAAAAAAGAAGGAACACTCCTAGAGTAAGTCCACGAAACAAGCATAACTCTAATACCAAAACTAGGCAAAGATATTACCAAAAAAGAAAACTACAGAATGATTATCTCTCATGAAATAGATGCAAAAATCCTTAACAAAATCCTAGGAAAAAGAACCAAAAGCTCATAAAAAAAAATAATTCATCATGACCAACTGAAATTCTTAACAGGTATGCGAAGATGGTTCGATGTAAGAAAAACAATCAAGATAATCACCATATTACCAAAGCAAATAACAAGAACCATATGATCTTAGCAACTGATGCAGAAAAGATAATTGACAAAATACAACACCCTTTCCTGATAAAAACACACAAAATTGGAATAGAAGAGAATTTCCTCAACACAGTGAAAAGTATACATGCAAAACCAAGAGCTAATATCATTCTCAATGGAGAAAGACTAAAAGCATTTTCCTTGCGAACAGGTACCAGACAAGGATGCCCACTGTCACCACTTCTATTCAGTATTTTACTGGAAGGACTTGCAAGGGCACTAAGACAAGAGAAGGAAATAAAAGGTATCCAGATCAGCAATGTGATGATTAAAGTATGGCTATATACAGAGTATGGTAGTATACACAGAAAACCCCAGGGACTCAACAAAAAAGCTAAAGCTAATACACCAATTTAGTAGGGTGGCAGGATATCAGATCAATATCCAAAAATCAGTGCATACCTCTACAGGAACAAGGAGAACTCAAGGAAGGAAACCAAGAAAGCAATGCCATTTACAATAACCAACCACAAATTGAGATACTTTGGAATGAACTTAACTAGAGATAGAAAAGACCTGTACAGAGAAAACTACAGAACATTTCTACAAGACACAATAGAAGACCTAAAGAAATGGGGGAAATGTGCCCTGTTCATGGATAGGAAGACTCAATATTGTGAAAATAACAATCCTACCAAAACCAATCTGTATGTACAATGCAATCCCAATATAGGTATCAAATTCATTTTTCAAGAGGATTGCAAGGGAAATTTTCAAATTCATTTGGAGAGGCAAGAGATCCCAAATATGAGAAGCACTTCTGAAAAACAAAAATGAGGTGTGAGGCATAGCACTCTTTGAACTCAAAACCTACTACACAGCAATAGTAACCAAAACAGCATGGAACTGGTACAATGACAGGCACACAGACCAATGGAACAGAATTTAGAAACCAGAAATAAACCCCGCTATCTATGGTCAATTGATATTTGACAAGGAAATAAAACCTATCAAATGGGGAAATAACTTCTTCAACAAATGGTGCTGCCAAAACAGGGCAGCTACCTGCAGAAAGCTGAAACAGTATCCACAACTCACACCACACACAAAAATCACTCAAGGTGGATCAGAGACCTGGTAGTAAAGACCAAAACCATTAAGTTCATCAGAGACAAACTGGGATCTTGCTGAGGAAGCCTAGTCCATAGTATAAAGAGACTCCCAAATACAGCCAGAAATGCACAATCTGGTAAGGATAAAATTGATGAATGGGACCTTGTAAAGATTAAATCCCTATGTACATAAAAAACATTTTCCGACAGAGTGAAAAGAAAATCTACCGACTGGGAAAAATTATTTGGCAATATTATTTCAGTCAAGGGTCTATATCAAAAGTTTACAGAATCTTCCAGGGCCTCCACAAGAAAAAATGAGTAATACAATTACAAAATGGGCAAAAGATATGGAAAGAATTTTCATGCATTTGGGAGAACAACAATATTAGGAAGATATTCTGAAGGACAGCAGACACAGGAAGAAATGCTCAAAATCCCTGGCAATGAGAGAGATTAAAATCACAATCACAATGAGATACCATCTCACTCCAGTGGCAGTAGCAAAGTTTAACAGGACAGCAAGTAATAAACATTGGAGAGGATGTGGAGAGACAGGAACTCTTATACATTGTTGGTGGGATTGTAAAATAGTACAACCACTCTGAAAGACAGTTTGGCATTTCCTCAGAAAGCTGAATATAGAAATTCCATATGACCTAGTTATTTCACTGTTTGAAAAATGCCTCAAGACAATGAGAACTGAGGCACAAATGAAGATTTTTACACCAATGTTCATAACAGCGTTATTCACCATCACAAGAACATGGAAGCAGCCCAAATGTCAAGCCACAATTGGATGGATTGGGAAATTATGGTACATTCACATAATGGAATTAATATGCATCAAAAAGGAATAATGATTTTGTAAATTACTACCTAACTTGGGAGGGACTGGATAACATTATGCTAAGAGAACTAACTGAGTCCCATAAGGATAAATATCGTACTGGACCATTATTTATTGTAGAATGAGTATGAAGATCCAAGGGAGGTGGGGAGGGTAGCAGCAGAGGGCTGAGGATGGACCGGGGTGGGGGAGGAGGGAGGAAGGGTCTTAATCGTAGGTTCACATAATTTGATGGGTGGAGGGGGAGAAGTGATGGAAATATGATAGATCCAGTGTGAAAAACAATGTATACAAATTTTGTTAATATATCAGTATAAAATAAAAAAAATTCAAATCCACAGGCCTTTGGTTGTTCATAAAATGATAGCCATCTATATGTCTGCACAAAAATTGTATGTGTCAGAAAAAAACTCATTAGTAAGAAAATTACTAGGAATGTTAGCTTTGGGAATACATTTTAATAATCTGAAATATCTCAGATTCTTTTTATGCACTTTGGGGGGGTTTGTGGGGTGGGTTTTTGGGGTGGTTTTTTTTTTGCTCTTTTTATTATTTCTTTATTGGTTTGCTTACAAAGTTCATATACATTGTGTTTCACACTATTCTTCCCTCATCCTGTGTTTCATATAATCATTCTCATACATTATGTTTTAAAAAATTAATCACTATTGACCTTGCCAGTCATTACCCTGTGTGGTTTTTAAGACCAATTAGAGAAGGTTCCTATTCTATGTTATGTGTAAACTGAAGAAAATACAAAACTTTGTAAAAACAAAAATGAACCCACTTCGTCATTATCTAACTCACCATAGGAAGGTTCCATGACTCATAGAATGCAAGAATCTTTTCCCAAATACTTGAACCTGTGATCTTACAGAGTTCTCAAGAATAAGTAGCAATTTTGTATAAGGCAACAAATGTAAGCAAAATTGAGATTCTCAGTGACATGTCCACTGGAAATTCATAAATCAAAGAAATATATCGGAGTTTACCATACAGTCAGGACCAGAGGTAAAGTTGGAAAAAGTCAGAGGCAAAAGAACAGAATTATACATCGGAAGTAACAGACAAGCATAATAAAGCAAAAAATCCTGGGGGCAATCAAGTGGATATTTCCTAAAGTAACTACCAATTCCATGTCTTGAGAAATCAATCAAGGTAATTAAGTTACTGAATATCTAAAAATGCAGAAGAGGACATTAGAGACTTGCTAATTCCTGACAGCTATGACACACAATGCCTGCAGGAATTTGGTTTACTCTGGACCCTACATGCAGGTGAAATAGTCTAATGCCCTTATGTGAGACAGACTCAAATATGTCCCTTTCTTCTGGTACACTCAGAGACTCGCCCCAATGCAATTTTCCTTTGTGAGTTATAGGGTGAGTCAACGGTCAAGATAAATTGTTTTGGAAAATGCTGTAACAATATTACCTCACTGGTATTTATAACTTCTCTGCCACTGTAATTCTTAAAATAATGGATCGCCAATAATGTTCTCACAGAAGCCAGAGAATATAAAAGAGATGCAAGATTAAAATTACCTCATTAACAAATATAAAATCTTATGTCTTAAATAGAAGGCAGCATTCTCTTTATTTGCCTCTGTCTATTCCCAGGTGTCATGGGTTGAAATGTGTCCCCCCCAAAAAAATACATGTTGTTGTTGTTGTTGTTGTTATGTGCAGTCAAGTCACTTGCGACTCATAGTGACCCTATGTACAACAGCCATAAACTCTGCTCTGTCCTGTGCCAATTGCACTGTCTCTGACACTCCATCCCAATTACCCCAGTCACTGAATCAATCCACCTCATAGAGGGCCTTCCCTTCCTGTGCTGTCCCTCTACCCTACCAAGCATGATGTCCTTCTCCAAGGACCAGTCTCTCCTTACAACATGTCCAAAGTATGTTAGACGGATCCTCAGAATCCTTGCCTCCAAGGAGCCACCCAGTTTAACCCTTTCCAGGATGAATCTGTTTGTTTTCCTGGCAGTCCATGGTACTCTCAATAATCTTCTCCAGCACCACAGCTCAAAGGCATCAATTCTCCTTCTATCCTCCTTGGATATTGTCCAACTCTCTGATGTATAACAAGTGACTGCAAAGACCATGGCCTGTATCAGATCCACCCTAGTCTCCAGAGAGACACCATTGCGCTTCAGTACTTTGGAGAAGTCCCTAATAGCAAACTTTTCCATCGCAATACATCTTTTAATTTCCTGGCTACTGGTGCCAAGAGTGTTGACTGTGGAGCCAAACAAACTAAAGCTGTGAACAATCTCAATCTCTTCGCCATCCATAATGATGCTGCCAGTTGGCCCAGTGGTGAGAATCTTTGTCTTCTTGACATTGAGCCTCAATCCATATTGGAGGCTTCAGTCCTTGAACCTCTGCAGCAAGCGCTTCAGGTCCTCCTCAGTTTCAGCAAGCAGGGTTGTGTCATCTGCATAACGCAGATTGTTGACAGATCTTCAACCAATCTTTAATGCTAGTTTCAGAAGAACTCATGACACATGAGATGTCACTACTGATATCAGGTGGATCTTGGCTAAAAGCAGAGAATATCAGCAAAATATTTGCTTGTATTTTATTGATTATGTAATGGAATTTGATTGTCTGAATTATAAAAAATTATGACTAACATTGAGAAAAAGGAAATTCCAGATCATTTCATTGTGCTACAAGGGAACACTATATGGTTTACAGTCAGAAAAAGTGTTTTTTCAGATTTAATACTTTCTCCTTATCTATCCATTCTATCTGCTTAACAAATCATTAAAGAATCTGGATTATATAAAGAAGAATGTGGCATCAGGATTGGAGGAAGACTCATCAACAAACCTACATTACCCAGATGACACACTTTCCTTGCAAAATGTGAAGAAGACTTGAAACATCTCTTTCAGAAGATCAACAATTACAGCTTTCAAGATGCATTACATCTCAACATCAAGAAAATAAAAATCCTCATCACTGGGCCAATAGGCAACATAATTACAAATGGAGAAAAGATTCAAGTAGTCAACAATTTCACTTGACTTGGATCTACAATCAGCACTCATGGTAGCAGTAGTCAAGAAATCAAAAGGCATGTTGCATTGGGGAAATCTGCTGTTAAATACCTCTCCAAAGTTCTGAAGAGCAACAATGTCTGCTTTTAGAGTAAGGTGCTCCTGATCTAAGCTATGTCTTTTCAATTGCTTCCTATGCATCTGAAAATTGCACAATGAATAATGATGACAGGAGAAGAATTAAAGCCTGTGAACAGTGATGTTGGAGGAGAGTACAGAGTAACTCATAGACTGCCATAAGAATACACAAGTCTGTCTCAAAGGAAGAGCAACAACCAGAGTGCTCCTTAGAGGCAAGGATGATGAAACTAAATCTCACTTACTTTGGACATAATTTCAGGAGGAATCAATCCCCTGTGAAAGGACATGCTGAGAAAAGCAGAGGGTCAGTGAGAAGGAGGAAGACTGTCAGTGTGATGGATTGGCACAATAGGCTAGAGCATAACAGAGGTCATGAGGAAGGTGCTGGATCAGGAAAGGTTCAAATCTGTTGTTCACAGGGTTGCTATGCATCATAATCAACTCAATGGCACCTAAGAACAACAAAAGTTCTACAATGTGCAAATAAAGTAATGGTATTCCATTATGTAATAAACTAAACAGATGTAAAGGGATTGAGAGTGGAATGTGGCACCTTTACACCCATCATAGCCAGCCCTAAGTTTCCCAAGGGGTTCCCTTGGAGTGTGTGACTCCTTTTGTCTCATGGGAGATAAAATGAAAAAAAAGAGTGAGCAGAAAGACCTCAGTGCCATCAAGATAGAAGAGTCTGGAGCAGAGCACATCTTTCAAACTGTCCAGTGCAGAGTCTGGAATAGAGCACATGCTTGGACCCAGGTCCTTGTTTGGGAAACTGTTTCCACACTGTCGGGAGCAGAGCACATACTTGAAACCCAAGTCTCTGTTCCAGGAAACTCTAATGCATAGGAGAAGGCAAAACCACATGGCGATCTCAAGGGAATATCAGACCTTGAAATGTTTAAAAAAAAAAGGGGGGGGGAGGACTTAAATTTCACTACAGGGAGAATACCCCAATGAAACCGTAACCACCACCCAAGCAGATATATGCACACCCATGTTTATTGCGGCTTTGTTGACGATAGCAATGAGTTGGAAACAACCCAAGTGCCCATCAACAAACGAATGGATATAGAAGCTGTGGTATATTCACACAACGGAATACTATGCTGCACTGGAAAACCAAGGAAGTCATGCCATATTATTCAAAATGGGTGACCCTGGAGGACATTATGCTGAGTGAAATACCTCAGTCACAAAAGGACAAATACTGCATAGTGCCAATGTTGTAAAATGGGACTGA
>NW_006399872.1:8917307-8927192 GCF_000299155.1 Elephantulus edwardii
ATTTCATTCTTCAATGAGATGGAAAAGGCAATCTCCAGCTTCATTTGGAATGGAAAGAAGCCACGAATAAGCAAAGCACTTCTTAAAAATAGGAATCTAGACTCTTTAATGATAACAAAATAGATTTCTGTTTGTTAAAACCAACCACTTCTGGCATCTTTGCTACAGTAGTATTAAATAATCAAGATATTAACTATGTGACACTTCTACCACACTGTTGAAATGTTTATTTTGCTTGTTCCTTGAAAATGGAAACATAAATACTGAGAGGCAAGAAGATTTAGTAACTCTATTAAGACATACCTTTCCATCTGACTCAAAACATTAAGGCAAGATTTAATTTAAAATTTTAATTGATTTTGCATGAAATGGTCCTGTTTTTATTTTACATAAGAGAATTGAAGGCTGTTATATTTTAATTATTTTCATGAGAAAAAGAAAATTAAAAATGAAAGTGAAATGCTTACAAATGATAGAACTGTAATTCGTATTTTAAGTTATTTACACATCCACCTATTGACCTACACAATGAATAACTCAGCCAGGTACTGGGAATAAAACACAATGAAACAAAAAAAATAAGCATTAGTCCTCAGAGGAATTGCAGTCTTTCAGGAATGATAAATAATTAAACAACAAATTCAAAGTGTACTATGTGTCACAAAGAACAAATGAAAGCTAACCTACCCTACATTTATAGACATGGAGAGGTCTGTTCCAGAGAAAGTTAAGTTCAAGGTAAAAGGAACCAGAAGAAAATGAGTGAGGAGATCCATAGGGAACTGTGATAAGGAAGGTACTTTAGACATAGAGCGCAGGGAGGAGACAGATGCTTAATGAGGCTGGAGAGCCGAGTAGGCAAAGGATCATAAACGATGAGGATCTTTAACTTTTCCTGAGGGCAACAGGAAGCCCCTAGAAGCTTTTCAGCAAGAGAATGATTATATTTTCACTTTTCAAAACCTTTTATTATAAAACGAAACCAAGTTACAAAAAAACAAATTGCCATAGTGAATGTCATAGTGGGTCATGACTCAGATCAAGAAAGAGAACGTTTTACCAAGCCAGACACCCTCCATGTGCTCCTTTCTAATCAGAGCGCTTCTCTTCCTCACAGAGATACTGCATCTTGCGTCATTTCTCTATAACTTTTCACCTAGGTATCCTTCAACTGTGGTGTTGTCAAAGTATTGAATGGACTACAAACTGGCCAAAAAAGAAACAAATCTGGCACAGAAGTGTTTCACATCCTTCAGGCATGTTGTCAGCCGGACCCACTCCTCAGAGGAAGGCATCATACAGGGAAAAATAGTGGGTCAACTAAAAAGAGGAAGACTCTCAATGGCATAGAATCACAGTGACTTCAACAATGGGCTTAAGCTCAGCACAGAATGTAAGCCTGGCACAGAATTAAAAGTTTCTACCTTGTTAGACAAGAAGGGTTGGTTTGAGTCTGAGTCGACTTCACAGTACCTAACAACATACGTAAACACATACTGTAATTATGAACTCCGTGATTTAAAAAAACACTTGGTGGATTTCAATCCACTGAACCCTTATTAAAGCTCAAATTGTACTACTTTTGTTCACCAGAATTTCAAGTGCCTTTGTCATAATTCTGATAGCTTCCCTGTTAGACATAGGCCCAAATGTTCCAGTATCTTTTTTTTTAATTAAGATTTTTTTAATAAATTTGCATACAATCATTCAAATACATTATATCCAGAATCTTCTTCTATATTTCCTCACACAAAGTAGGAATCAGTCACTTACCTAAGACATCGTCCTCATAAGGGGAAAGATTGTTTAAGTACCACAATCTTAACACCAGTATTACCAAGTCGGGGATCATTTCTAGGCCTTTTTGGTGGTCACAGCTAGGATAAAACCAGTTCCTTACATTTCAATATTTATAGATGTAAGAGTGTATGTGTGAAATGCAAAAGAAATCAAGGGATCAAGAAAGGACTTCACATTTTTTACCTTAGCAATTCAGAGTGAAGCTGTCTTTTACTGGGGAAAAGAAGGCTATAATAAAGCATGTTTCTGGAAGGAAATATAAATTAGATTTGAATGTACTCAAAGTTTGAGACACTATTATTTCTACAACTAGATACAAATTCTATTCATTTAGAAAAGAAAAAAAGAAGAGATGATAAATGTGGAAGCCACCAGCATGCAGGCAAAGTTACAGTTATGAAGCCAAGTGGAATTCACCTAACAAGTCGATTATCTGGCTGTGTGATTTGTCACAGGAATTAGTATAAGGAGCAACAGGAAAAATGGAATGATTTAACAAAAAGCAAAGCTAAAACATAAGTTTGTTCTTTTATTTCTTGGATTGGTAAAACATACCTGGGAACCAACTTCTGCGCTGACAGAATCCATGAAGCTCTGATCGGTTGGATAAAGGGCACAAGCAAACATGAAATCCTGCCATATCTATCAGGTAAAACAAAAAGCAGTAAATCATCTTCATAATTTTAATTACACAGAAAGACAATCTTCGTTTGGAACTTTGGGAACTATCTTACACACAAATTAAAAAATCAAGTTCTTCTGATGAGTCATGCCCCTTTTAGAACTTCTGCCCACTGAGACACTGAAGGAGACCTTTACAAGGTAGACTCAACTTCTTCTGAAAATGGCATAAACTATAGGGAATCTTAGATAAGAAAATGTGAGGCAAACTAAAAAGAAAGAATTAAGTTAAATAAATGACTGTGTCAGGGAGGATACAAACTTTCCCATGTTCTCTAAAAAAACAAAACCAAAACTCCTTTGATACAGTGAAAAGTACATGAAATGTACAGATTAGGAAGTAAGCCTGTGGTTAACATGCTTACTGAGGACCCCTCTACCCCATCCTGTCAGGGACTGTAATTCTGAAAAGAGGCCTTGGTTCTGTAGGAAGGTTCTTTGGGGTTAGTAGTAAGAGAGATGACAGTCATTCTTAGAAAAAAAATCTTTGATGTGATATAAAAATGGGAAATTGCTTACTGCAGATTACTATATAAACACATATAAGCCTGTGCTTACTTTGTTTATTGGGTAATCTTGACAGTGGATATACTAGACTGCCAAGAAACTTCATTTAGATGCATGGTTTTTACTTTGTTTACAAAAGAGTTACTTTTCTTGCCATAAAGGATGTTGTCGTTGTTTTTGTTGTTGTTATGATGTGCTATCAAGTCGTTGTGACTCAGTGACCCTATGTACAACAGCTCTGAAGCCTACTTTACCTTGAGCCAATTTCATTGTCTCCAACACACCTGCACCCCTTAACCCAGTCACCGAGTGAATCCATATCATCCAGGGTCTTCGTCTCTTGCACTGTCCCTCCATCATTACAAGCATGATGTCCTTCTCGAAGGACAACATACCGAAAGGTGTTTCAAAATCCTTGCCTCCAAAGACCAGCCTGGTTTCATCTTCTCCACGACAGACCTATTTGTTCTCTTAGCAGTCCATGGTGCATTCAATACTCTTCTCCAGCACCACAATTAAAAGGCATCGATTCTTCTATCATTCTTAGTCACTGTCTGGCTCCAATGCATAGCAAGTAATTACAAAGGCAACAGCTTGGGTCAGCGCACCTTAGCCCCTAGACTGACATCATTACTCTTCAGTACTCTAGAGAGGTCCCTGATAGCAATTTTCCCAATGCAATTTGTCTTTTAATTTCCTGGCTGCTGGTACCAAGAGTGTTGACTGTAGAGCCAAGCAAGATTTACCTGTTAACATTTCAATTTCTTCTCCATCCATCATGATGCTGCCAATTGGCCCAATGATGAGAATCTCTTGATGTTGAGCTTCAATCCATACTGAACGCTGCAGTCCTTGACCTTCTGCAACAAATGCTTTAGGTCCTCCTGAAGTTTTAGCAAGCAAGGTTATGTCATTTGCATAATGCAGGTTGTTGATGAGTCTTCCTCCAATTCTTATGCCACATTCCTCCTCATAAATTCCAGCCTCCCAAATGATCTGTTCCACATATAGATTTAAAAGGTATGGATAAGAGTGGATAATGACCATTGCATTGGGAAGGAAAGAGCTGTTTAAAAGGAATATATGATTAGGTATTACACATAGGACAACAGCCCAGAATAAGAGATATATCATTGCAAAGAGGACTTGGGGCAAGAGGGAAGGTAGGTAATTATGCAACACTGAATGAACACTAAAAAAGAGAGAGAGAGAGAGAGAGAGAGAGAGAGAGAGAGAGAATGGGAAAGGGGAAGAGAGGGTGATAAAATATGCAACAACGAAAGAATGAAAATCTAACTTCTCTGTAAACATTCATTAAAATAATGTGGGGTGTTTTTTTTTAAAAAAAAAGGTATGGAGATCAGCTGCATCCCTGGTGTACACCTTTCCTGATTTTGAACCATGCAGTGTTTCCTTGCTCTTTCTGATGCCTCCTGCTCCAAGTATAGGTTTTGCATAAGCACAACCAAGTGTCCTGTGATTCCCATTATTCTCAAGATTAAGCACAATTTTTTGTGATCCATAGAGTTAAATGCATTTGCATTGTCTATGAAACACAGACATTCCTCTGGCACTATCTTCTATCAGCCAATATCCATATAAGATTGACAATAATGTCCATAGTGTCCCACTTCTTGTAAACTCAGCCAGAAAGGATAGGGAAGTAAAATAATGCAGTGGTTAAGAGTACAGATTTGGAGGAGTAGGGAAGAGAACAGATTTGGAACCAGGCTACCTGAGTCAGAATCTTGATTCCATTTAAAAACTGTAGTTTTAGGGAAGTTATTCATAATCGTCTTTAGGATAAAGTTAGGATAACTCTTTAGGATAAATAACTCTTTAGGGAAGTTACTCATAATCCTCTTCATAAGTCAATTTCCCTCTTTGTAAAACAGGAAATGATGGGAACTTATAGGATAGTCTTAAGAGTAAAAGGAAACTTTCTATACAGAGCACTTAAAACAATACCTGATATTCAAATAACATTATATAATATCATTACTGAACCATCAGCATTTCCATGATAAATACCACTTTCTATGAAGCTCTTGAGATTTTTTAACCATAACATATTTCCTTTGCTTAATCCTCACTAATGACAAGTTCAAGGTATTTAACAACACTAAGTATGTATTTTCTTTCCTTACTTTTACTGTCTTTCTTTTCTGTAGGTTTTGTTAGATCTCCTTGAAGGCAAACTTTTAAAAACATTTCATTTGCTTTTTTTATTCATACATACACATCACAAAGAATAAAGTAGGTAACATGCACTTAAATATAACTAGTATTAGAAGCTGCATCATTTTAATTCGATTGCTTATGCTTTTTACAAAGAGCACTGGTGGCCTAGTAAACTGCAAGAAGCTGCACTGCAATCCCACAGGCACATGGTTCTCTGCTTCACAGGAGAACGATGGACAATCTCCTCCCATGCAATTAAGTGCCTCTGAAAAACCCACTGGAGGGTCAGCTATGGGTCAGTTCTGACTTAACAATACTCAACAATGTGCTTCTGTTCTGGGTTTGCAAAACACCTGTCATTTCTGGATCTGAATAAAGAAGTCATCAGTGATATCACAGATGGTGAACACTAAAAATCAAACTGAGATGACAATAACATAACAATGTGTAAAACACTATCTTATACTAACCATTATTCCTAGTTGATCACAGAGTTCATAGAATTCATCCTGCTCATAAATTCCTCCTCCCCAAACCCGGAGAGCATTCATGTTAGCATCCACAGTCGAGTGCAAGAGGAGTTGTAACCTAAAGAGGAAAAAAAAAACCAAAACACCTTTCAACTTAAACTATCTAATCTGAAAATTTTTTTTAAAAAGTCCTAATTTTACAATTTGGGGATAGTAATAAACAGGGAAAGTACATGATAGTGCAGAAACACATTTCAAAATCCCTAGTAGTGGTAGTAGGTAGATAGCCTCGAGTCTGCACCATCGCAAGAGAGAAATGTTACCAGGTTCATAATGATGAATATGGCGATAAGTGAAGGGAGATATAATTTTTAGCACATTACATGGGTTTTTATAGGCTCCTTTAGAAGGTTCACAACCTTAGAATTACAAACTTAGAAAAACTGAGTGGTATCATTTCTCTGTTTTCTAAATTTTGAGTATCATTTTGCCTGTAAAAAGCAGAATTGATGCCTTTGAGCTGTGGTACTAGAAAAGAGTATTGAATATACCATGGACTTCTAAGAAAAAAAAGAGGTTCATCCTGGAGAGGGTTAAAACAGGCGGCTCCTTGGAGGCAAGGATTCTGAGATTTCATCTGACATACTTTGGACATGTTGTTAGGTGGGATCAGTCCTTGGAGAGCGACGTCATGCTTGGGAAGGTGGAGGAACTGCGCAGGAGAGGAAGACCCTCTATGAGGTGGATTGATTCAGTGACTGGGGTAATCGAGATGGGTGTATCGAAGACAGTGCAACTGGCACAGGACAAAGCAGAGTTTAGGGCTGTTGTACATAGGATTGCTATGAATCGCAAGCGACTTGACGGCACATAACAACAACAACAACGTTATGCCATTTTTTTTTTAATTTAGGTTGTTTATTTTTCATTTCAATGAACATCTACAGAGATTTTGGGATTCCATTCATTCTTTGTTGCACCGTTATGCCATTTTTAATGCTAAAGTTTTGTTTCATAATTATTCTTGTCGAAAATAAAGTTATAACCCTAGTAAAGTATATGGCAATTTTATGTAACCATTTCAAACTATAGGTGTTTGTTGTGGTGTTTTGTTTTGTTTTTTAAAAAAAAGCTTGAAGATTAATGACCGATTCAGAAAAGTGGCAGGTTACAAGATCAACATACAAAAATCAGTCCAATTTCTTTGTATTAAATAAAAAGAGCACTCTGAAAAGAAAAATAAAGAAAACAATGACACAATAGCCAAAAGATTAAATATTTAAGAATAAATCTAACTGGTATACAAAAGACCAACACAATACCAAGAAATCTACAAAACCCTACTACCAAAAAAAAATAAAAAAATAAACCTAAGGGAAATCTACATAAATTGAAGGATATACAACACTAATAGACAAGAAGAGTAATTATTGTAAAAATGTGGGTATGATTAAAGTTATCTACAGATAAAATGCCAATTTAGATCCCATCATCATTATTCAAAACATGGAAAAAGCAATTGTCAATTTTCTATGGAAAGGAAAGAGACCCCAGATAAGGATAGCACAAGTAAAGAAGAAAAATTATTTAGGAGACCTTATATCTCTTCATCTCAAAACCTGTAGATTTGTAAAACAGTCACTTTAATCAAAACAACCTTGTGCTGGTACAGTCATAGACCAATAATACAGAACTAAGAACCCAGAATTAAGTCTAACCACAGATAGACAGCAGATCTTTGACTAAGAGATGAAGTCCATTAAGTGGGGGAAAGATAGCTTCTTTAACAAAAACTCTCAAATCTCATTGCTGCCAAGTCAGAACCAATTCATAGATGAGTTGTCAGTGGGTATTTAGAAGCAGTAAAATCAACACAGAAAAAGACTGCTCATCTTTATCACACAGAGCAGCTGGTGGATTCAAACCACCAAAGAGATGCCACCTTTAGATTAACAGTGCAGCTCCCTATGGGTTATGCCAACAGAGAAATAGTGTTGGCAAAATAGGATATTAGCAGAAAATGGAAACAAGATTAGCAAATCATACCATACACAAAAATTAACTCAAGATGGTCAAAGACCTAGGCATAAAACTAAAACTATAATGATCATCAAAGAAAAAAAAATGGGGCCAATAGTGGTAAGGAGCCACACTGCCAACCCAAAGGCACATGGTTCAAATCTACCAGCTGCTCCACAAAAGAAAGATGAACAATCTACTCCTGTGTGACTTATTCCTTCTGAAAATCCACTTGTAGGTCAGCTTTGGGTTGGTTCCAACTCACTAGTACATAACAACAACAACAACAAGAATCTAAGGCATAGATTATAATAATATTTAACCAAAACACATTCAATCAGCAAAGGATAAACTAGACAATGTTTCTGTTGTTAGGTGCCTTCAAGTTGCCATCGCCTAACAGTGACCCTATGAACAAAAGACCTGAATCCCATCCTATTCTGTACCATTCTCACCATCTCTGACACTCTTGAAACCATTGTTGCAATCCCTATGTCAAACCACGTAAATGAAGGTCTTCCTATCTTTCGCTGACCCTTTACCCTTCCATGTATGCTGTTCCATGTCCCTTTGCAAAAAATAGCCTCTCTTAGCAACATATCCAAAGTATGAGAATGAAATTTTGCCATCCTTGGCTCCTGGCTGCGTCTTTTCCAAGACATACCTGTTCATTCTTTTAGAAAGTCCATGGGATATTCAGCACTCTTCTCAACATCACCGTTCAAAGGTATTAATTCTTCTGTCAACCTTATTCATTGTCCAGCTCTCATCCAAGTAATGAAAAAAACCATGGCCTAAATTAGGCACATTTAGTCTTCTAACAGACATCCTTTCTCTTCAGTATTTTGGAGAGATCCCTGATAGCAGATTTGCTCAAAGCAACACATTTTCTTATATGCCGATATGAAGGGTGTTGACTGTGGATCCAAGTAAGACAAAATAATTGACAATTTCAATCCTTTCTCCATCTATCATAATATTGTGGTAAGGACCTTTGTTTTCTTGGTTTTGAGATGCAATCTATATTGAAGGCTGTAGTCTTTTATTTTCTGCAAAAAATGCTACAGATATTCTTCACTTTCAGCAACCAAGGTTGTGCCATTTACATAATGCAGGTTGTGATGAGTCTTCCTCCAATTCTGATCTCACATTCGTCTTCACGGAGTCATTTGCTCAGCATACAGATTAAATAATTACGCAGAAAGGACATACCCCTGATGCCCATCTTTCCTGGTTTTAAAGAGTACAGCGTTGTTTTGTTCCATTTGAAAAACAGCTTCTTGGTCTAGATATAGATTTTGTACAAGCATAATTAAGTGTTCTGGGATTCTGATTTTTTCTCTGTGTTAGCCATAGCTTGTTATGATCCACACAGTCAAATACCTTTACACAGGAAATAAAACACAGAAAGACATTCTTCGGGTATTCTCTGCTTTTAGCCAGGATCCATCTGACATCAGCAATGACATTCCTGTAAACACAGCTTCTTCTATATCAAGCTTGAACTTCTACTAGTTCTCTCTCGATGTACTGTTTCCGCCATTTGTTTATATTCTGTAATATTCTGCCTGCATATGATCTTAACAATACGGTTCAATAATTTCCACATCTGTTGAATCACCTTTCTTGGGAATGAGAACAAATATGGATCTATTCCAGTCAGTCATGAGTCAGCTATCCTCCAAGTTTCAGCAGAACATAGACTTGTAAGCATGTCCAGGGTTGTGTCTGTTAGTTTAAACCCATCAATCAATATCCCAAATATTCCTGGGGCCTTATTTTTCTGCCTGTGTCTTCAACGTAGCTCGAACTCCTTCCTTTCTTACCACTGACTCTTAGTCATATGGTACTTGCTGAAATTTTTCAAGGTCAACCAATTCTTTTCGGCACAGTGACAATGTTCAGCTTGAAAAATTCCAACTGAATTCTTCTCATTTTATTCTCTGAATCTAGCTCTTTGCACATTTCATTATACAACTTTGTCTTCTTGAGCCACCCTTTGAAAATTTTGGTTAATTTTTTTTATTTAAGCATCTCTTCCTTTTGGTTTGGCTTCTCGACACTCTAAATGGAAACAACCCAAGTACCCATCAACAAATGAATGGATAGAGAAGCTCTGGTATATTCACACAATGGAATGCTATGCAGCATTGAAAAACAAGGAACTCTACAACCAGGAGAAGATAAAGTAGATGAATGGGATCTTCTAAGACTCAAATCCTTATGC
>NW_006399872.1:8931962-8950889 GCF_000299155.1 Elephantulus edwardii
GTGATAGGGAATGGCAAAGGACACACTGACAAAGGAGATTAATCAGAACTGGCTTTGACAAGCACTGTGGCAATTAAACAATTAAAGCAGACATTCGGGGTGGGGGGAAAGAAGTACGAACTGGGGAGGAGGGCAGAGAAAACAGTGCAACAATGAATGAATGAAAACCCAAAATCTCTGTAAATGTTCATTAAAATGAATAAAATTTAATAATAGGAAAAGGAAAAAATAAAATCAAGGAACTCATGAAATATTATGCAAAATGGGTGACCTGGAAGACATTGTGCTGAGTAAAATATATCAGTCACAAAAGGACAAATATTGCATACGGCCACTGTTGTAAAACAGGGACTGACATTGGGGTTGAGGGAAGACAGAGTAGGAGGGGAGGAAGACAACTGTTTAAAAGGGATATATGATTGGGTATTATTGTCATTATAGGAGTCCAGAATGAAGGCTTCACAGTAGAGTGGACTTGGGGAGTCAGATTTCACAACAATGAAAGAGTTTTTCTTTTACTTTTCAAGAGTGAATTAGGGGGGATGCGGTGGGCAGGGAGAAAAGTGCAACAATGAACAACTGGAAATCCTAAGTCTCTGTAAACTTTAATAAAAATTAATTAAAAAAGAAAAAATCTTAAGTGTATTAAAAGAATTCTCAAAAAAGCAAAAAGATAACCTATAGACTGGGGAAAATATTTGGCAGTGGAATATATCTGACAAGAGACTTACCTCTAAAATTTATAGAAAACTCTAATATCATAACCAGAAAGTGGCATGCAATGCAATTACAAAATGGTAAAAGAAATGAAAAGACACTTCACTACAAAAGTCATTTAGATAGCCAACAAACACATAAAGGAAAACTATGAGAGAGATGGAAATCAAACAGTGAGACATCATCTCACCTTAGCAAAAGTTCAGTAAAGCAATAAATGAATGCTGGGAAGGTTGCAGAGACATTAGAACTCCCATATACTATTTCAACCACTAAGGAATGCAGCTTGGCACTTCTCTAAAAAAACTGGAGATAGAAATACTATTTGATTCAGAAAATTAAATACTAGGTATATATTCCAAAGAAATAAGGACAACTGTGCATACAGATGCATGTACATCCATCTTTTCTGCAGCATTATTTACAATAGCAAAAAGAGAAAAATAATCTAAGTGTCTAAGGACGGAAAATGGACAAAGAAACTATGATATATTCACACAAGGGAGTACTATACAACCCTGAAAAACAATAAAGAACTTGATAAATACTCTAAACATGACGGCCTAGTGGTAAGAATCTGTACTGCCCATTCAAAGGCACACATGGTTTGGATCCACCAGGTGTTCCACAGAAGAAAAATGGGAAAATTCTTCCAGTGCCATTTACAGCCTCTGAAAACCCACTGAAGGGTCAGTTGTGAATTGATTCTCACTCAGTAACAATAACATTATAACACGAATGCATCTACAGAAAACTTTGCATAATCAGTCACAAAAGGACAAAAATTGTATGCTGTTGTTGTTGTTGTGTATCACTGAGTCAGAATCAACTCCAGTGGGTTTTCAGAGGCAGTAAATTGCACAAGAGGAGACTGCTCCTCTTTCTCCGACTGAGTAGCTGCTGAATTCTACCCTTGTGCCTTTGGGATGACAATGAAGCTCCTTGCCACTAGACCACCAGAGCTCACTCAAACATCAGATAAGGCCACTATTATAAAAAGTGAAATGAAAGTTAATATACTGCAGGGGAAAGGCATTGTTGAATGGCTACGAGGGATGAGAAGAGATGGAGAGGGCAGTAAAATTTAGAAATGGATAAAAGACACATTAAGATTGGTAAAGAGAAAAGCAAATACATTAAGGGGTGATCAGCACAATATCGCTGAAGAAAAGTAAGAGAGGTATGGAGAGATTAGTGGAAATAAGAAGTATAGAGAGGAAACGAGAAAAGGTAATGACATTATGGACTTTAAAACCAACATTATAAAATAAAATGTATAAGAATGGTCAAATGGAAAAATTAATAAACTTCATAAAATTTCATTCAGAAAACAATTTTAAAAACTGGTAAATGTGTATGAGCGTCCAAGGGGGTAAGTTGAGGGAGCAGGGGGGCTGAGGGTAGGCAGGGAGGAAATCACAGGGTCACATATTTGGTGGGTGAAGGGATTGGGGTGAAGGAAATGGGAAAGATACAATGAAGCCCTGAGAAGACGGTGTAATGGTGGGCATAGATCAATGGTGATTAAATTTATAAAACACAATGTATGGGAATAATTGTATAAAACACAACACGAATGAAGGAGATTGTGGAACATAATGTATATGAATTGTGTACTCAAACCAATAAAAAATTTAAAATGGTTTTAAAAATTAAATAAATGTTAAAAGCTTGACTATTTCACCTTTTTTACTATTTCCTCCAACCTAGCAGTACTTCTAGCAAATTTCTAATTTATTTTCCAATTTCTGTTTACATTTCTTTTATAAAAACCTAGAAATATACATCCTTTTTACACATGTACCCTCCACTCCCAGAACACAACCCAGGAATGAATTAGGGACCAAACAAAAGGCTAATCTGGGATCCACATCACTATGTTCTCAGCAAAAGCACCCTTGGGCAGCATTATTAATAGGCCCAGCTGTGCTGAATAGCCCAAAGCCAAAGCCTGCAGGAGGGGAGCACTTTTGAAAAAGAGGAGGGGAACTCCAATAAAAACAAAATACAGTTGCCATGGAGTCAGCAGTCTCCATGTGTCAGAGTAGAACTGTGTTCCTAGGCTGCCAAGGGCTGTTTTTCCAAAGTAGTTCACCAAGCCTTTCTTCTGAGGTGCTTTCTGAGTAGACTCAAGCTGTTAACTTTTCAGTTAGCAGCCCAGCATGCTAGCATTTGCACAACTCAAGGACTCAGTGGAAAGGAAAACACAGTGCATATGGTCATGAGTCTGTGCCTGAAAAACAATTTAGTTTTTCTATGGAATTCAGAACAATATATATATATATTCTTAAATAAAGAAAAATGATTACAATGTTTAACAAAAAAAGGGAGAGCTGGTCATGGCATTGTCAGTAGGGAGTTGTACTTGTAATTCAAAAGTGGTGTGTCTCTGGTAGTTCAAATCCGCCAGCTGCCTTGAGGAACAAGGATGGGCAGTTTTCTCCACACGATCTGCAGCTTTCGAAAGCCTCCAGGAGCCATGAGCTGCCTTGAGGAACAAGGATGGGCAGTTTTCTCCACACGATCTGCAGCTTTTGAAAGCCTCCAGGAGCCATGAGTCAGTTTCAATTCAATGGCACAGGATAACAACAGTGCATAGATTATATTCTAAATAAAATTTTTTTATTTACTATTGCTTAAAATATAAATCCCATTTATAAATATTAGAAAATATTACTTTCTTCCAAAGATCTCTTCCCACAGCTTCAGAAAAACACTTTTTCCCTAGACCTAGATGTGCAGAACACGTATGAAGTAATTATGAGTTCTACTTTTTTTAAAATATACTAAAAAATATTTAAGGCATGTTTCAAAAAAAATGAAAAGAGAATGAATTTAAATATCATCTCCCTCAGTCCCCCAGGGCTGACAAACTCAAAGGCGTTTTAGTAATTTTCCTGTTTCTCTAGAGCAAATGCTTAATAGTTTTCTAAAGATTGGACGGCTTCAGCAGTCTGAAATACTTTTGCTACACTACTATATATAGGAGAATGGAATACATGCTTTAAAAATTCTTCCCAGCCTAAAGTTTCCATCACCCCAAAATTCTATACTATTGCTAAATTCTTCCTTCCACTGGAATGAAAGAAACTCAAAATTAGTAACTCTTGAACTTTGTGAGATTGCTAATTAGAGTGGGGAAAGGAAACAAGAAAAGAAAAACAGTAACTTACAAGTCAGATGTTACTTGATCTTGGAATGAATCTGCTGGGATCCAGTTTGAGCCTTTCAGAAATATGGGAATTCCATTAATTTTGAAGTAGAAACTTAGGCCATAAGACCCTTGTATAGGTTCCTCAATAAGTTCCACAGTCCTGAAATAAACCTGTTAGGAACAGAAAGAAATACTGAATATCAGATGAAAACATGAGTGAAGAAGAAAAAAAAGAACAGCAACCTTTCTGAAAATCTTTTAAGAACACAGTTTACTGTTAATTTGTCTATTTGCTATGAAGCGCTATTAATGCAAAAGCGCACATCTTAGAAAAAAAGGTATAAATACAAATTATTGCTGGAGCTTTCTATTTGCTTAAGGGGAAAGAATAGAAAATAACAAAGTGAAATATATTGTAATCTTCCTCATAAAGTAGGCATTTATATTTATTTCAAAATAGAGGTGAAGATAACGTTGAAATTAAACTTATTATTTCACAAAAAAAATTGTTTTAAATGCCGCCAATTAATCTAATACACTTTTGACTGTCATTTCAGAGTTGTTAAAATATGCATCTTAAAATCAGAAATACACGTTGGTTGTTGGTTATCGTGCGCCTTCCATTTGGGACTGACTCGTAGCTGATCCTCCAGTGGGTCTTCAGAGGCTATAAATTGCACAGAAGGAGACTTCACCTTTCTCTCATTGAGTAGCTGATGGATTCAAATCAAGCAGTAAAGAGTTGGTGGCACAACTCCTTACCACTTGGCCACCAGAACTCCTTTCTGAGAAATATAGCACAAGACAATTAATAATTAAATGACTCTCAATTTTACTATATTATTACAAAACACTGTTAATGGCTAATATAATCCTAACTAATTAACACATTAAACTTGATGTTGGGAATTCACGAGTTGATGTATGCTGTGTCTGCATTAGAAGAAGATGGGATGAGAGCACACACTCCCATGTCATCATAGATACAGGAGAAGAAGCTGAGACTTGTACACCTGTGACCTGAGACCTGGTGACCATGGGGATCAGATTCCCTACAGATGACCTGAGTAGAGATGTCCTGACCATCTTATCAAAATCTCCATTCTTCTCAACCAATAACTAGATCAAAAAACAAGGGATAGGGTCCGATGTCAATAAAACCTAGCATTGACCAAAGATGGCATACTTCTCTAAAAATAGATGAAAGAATTAATCTTGTTATGTCCATGAACTAAGTGCCCACTCATTCTTCCACTTTCTTACACATCCCTTTATTTATATGAGAAGATATCCAGGCTGACATCATGAGAAGTCACAGAATAAGGACTGGAGGATCAAGAAATTGTCACATCACCTTAAAGTTGCCAAATGCAGAGTGACTTTCAGAAGTGCATTTTAAAACACAGGAACAGTAATTCAAACTCCTGGAACAGCAACTATGCCTAAAGCATAGTGAGGGCAGACCAAGGAATCATTCAGCCTCTCCACTGCAATGGTGGAGTAAAGGGATGTCAACACTTTGGCAATTAATCAAGTGGGTACTCAGTTTCTTCTAGTTATCAGATAGACCATTAGGTAAGGAAGAGGTGGGCTTTCAGACATTTGCTGGGTTCTCAGTATTTCCAACAGGCTTTTTCATGGCTTTGATCAGTCCTGCTATAATCTTTGTAACCTCATTATTGTTCTATAAATCCTTATTGTGAATATCAAAGTTTCCCTTGCAACCAACACAGGAACACAAAAGAAATAAGTACCTTTTGTTAACTTATTCCACAGTAATATTTTTAAATTTTCAAGCTAAATTTTAACATTTTAAATTTAATTTTATTCATTTGTTGTTGTTGAAAATATGAGTGCAAAGCATACACTCAATATACATTTTAGTGTGAAAAACAATGTACACAAACTTTGTAAGTAAACCAGTATAAAAGAACAAGTTTATATTTAAAAAAAGAATAAAAGTAAAGATATATTACAAAAGTCATTTATCCTTTTATTGTTGTTGTTGGAAGTATCTAGCACAAAGTATATACTCATTTGACAATTTGTCCATGACTTTGATTGCATTCTTCAGGTTGTGCAAACATTTGTACTCTCCTTTTCTGAACTGTTCCCCTACTAACAACATAAACTCACTGCTCCTTAGATTTTGTCTATTTCTTTCTTTCCTATTTTTTAAGTCGCTATCGTCAGTTTGATCCCACATAGGTAATTCTTAGAAAAGCACATTGCTCAAGGAAGATCCCAAATTTTCATTTTGATTGAAGCATTTTAAATTTAATATTGTATCTCATTTTAAAAAGTAGACTGCTTATAAAACAATTTTTCCTAACTTAAGGATGAATCACTGGCTTACAAAAGGGAATTTTCATTCTCGGCCTACAGCTGCACTGTCTTACCTACATCAGAAATGCTAGGGGAGAAAAATGAAACTGGCATATCTGAGTCTCATGACACAAAGAAGAGAATCTACTCCAAAGAGGTTGGATGAAATACTAAATAAGAATACTAAATAAGATAAAATTAATCTTTTCCTCACCTTTATATTATTTATTAGTATTAATAATTTACTTCATTGTGTCTTAGGCACCAGAATGACTGTGAAAAATATTTACGGTTCAAGTTAATTTGTGGTATCACTCCAAGACAAAACTATACTCAGAAAGCAAAAGGAATTGAATCTTTGAAACACAGGCATGACGAGCTTTTCTAAAGTCAAATATTGTTTGTTACGTCTTTTCCAACACCAGAGACTGAAAAAGCCCCTGGCGTACCTTACAAGGACAGTCACCATCCTGGATTGGTGGGAAGAATGCACACATTAGCCGAGTGACAGTTGCACAGCTGATGCTGCAGAATGCCTCCTGAATGGGAAGTCAGTGAAGGAAATCACAGCACTGCCATTTTCCTGTTAAAGATCTAGCTGCAACATGTAGACTGGGTTGATAGCTCATCTGAAGGACACATCATCCTTTTGTCTGTGCAGAAGTTGATAGACTTGTTTTGCTTGTGTTTGCCCACTCTCCGCACGAGCAATCATTAAAGAGAATCTTTTCTGTAAATGCTTGGCAATAAAATACTGAAATATTCAAAATATTATATAACTTCTATGGATCTCAAGGTCATGCTGCAACAACTGTGCTAACATTTGCAGTGATGTGGCAGATACAATGTCTCCCTTAGCAGGAATCAAGGCAGCCACTGTCCCTGTGTTACTAGGGCTCATCCCTCCTACTTTCATGCATTGGTGGGGAAAAAGTCTGTGCAATTTAAGAATGTCCTTGGTAAAGTAGTAAAAAGGTAATAATTTTATTAAAATTCAACCTTGGAGTACACACCACTTTAGTACTCTGTGTGATGAAACTGGAAATAACGCTGAAAGCACCATGAATCATGGTTGTCTTAAAGAACAACATCTGTGCCACAACTGAGCTGTAAGTTAAATGAACCACCTTTCTCATGAAATGCCACTTTTACTTAAAAGAAGAATGGACAGACACACTGTGATTCTTTCAATATAGGTATCTGGCAGATATTTCCTAGAAAGAAAGTTAAATAAACTGGTTACTTTAAGGAAAACAACTAAGGGTTTCTGTGATCAAGGACAATATTCAAGCTTACCAGCAAAAATTAGGATTTAGGAAAATGTGCATCACCACTGTAAGACTGGGAACTTCCCAATACTTAAAGGGAACTTTCAAAGGAGAACAAATTCAAACTTCCTGCCATTGAGGGGAACCAACTCATAGCTTGCACTCCAGAGTGTTTTCAGAGACTGCAAATCACATAGGAAGTGACAGTATGTCTTTCTGGTACATTCAAATTGCCAGAGACACCTTTGTGTGCGCAGTGCAAATCCCTACCGATTGTGCCACTAGGGGGGTATGTTATCAAATGCGGCATTGTAGATTGACATCTCAACATATGAAAGAACAATAATTCTCAGTAAAGCCAAATTTTCTAAAATGCCAATGCATTATTTTTGTTGTTGTTGTTATGTGCCGTCAAGTCGCTTGCGACCCTATGTACAACAGCTCTAAACTCTGTCCTGTGGCAATATCATTGCCTCCGACACACCCATCCCGATTGCCCCAGTCACCAAATCAATCCATCTCCCAGAGGGCCTTCCCCTCCTACACCTGCCCTCCACTCTCCCAAGCATGATGTCCTTCTCCAAGGACCGGTCTCTCCTTACAACATGACCAAAGTATGTCAGGGGAAGCCTCAGAATCCTTGCCTCCAAGGAGCAGCCAGTTTAACCCTCTCCAGGATGAATCTGTTTGTTCTCTTAGCAGTCCATGGCACCTTCAGCACTCTTCTCCAACACCAAACCTCAAAAGCATCAATTCTCCTTCTATCTTCCTTGGTCATTGTCCAGCTCTCTGATGCGTAACAAGTGACTGCAAAGACCACAGCCTGTACCAGACGCACCTTTGTCTCCAGAGACACACCGCTGCTTTTGAGTACTTTAGAGAGGTCCCTAACAGCAAACTTTTCCATCACAATACGTCTTTTCATTTCCTGGCTGCTGGTGCCAAGAGTGTTGATTGTGGAGCCAAACAAACTAAAGCTTGTGAACAATCTCAATCTCTTCACCACACATCCTGATGCTGTCAATTGGTCCAGTGGTGAGAATCTTTGTCTTCTTGACATTGAGCCTCAATCTATATTGAAGGCTGCAGTCCCTGACCCTCAGCAGCAAGTGCTTCAGGTCCTCCTCAGTTTCAGCAAGCAGGGTTGTGTCATCTGCATAACACAGATTGTTTATGGATCTTCCACCAATCCTGATGCCACATTTCTCCTCATAGAGCCCAGCCTCCCAGATGATCTGTTCTGCATACAGGTTGAAAAGGTATGGAGACAGAACACATCCCTGGCGCACGCCCTTCCCAATTTTGAACCATGCAGTGTTTCCTTGCTCTGTTCTGACAACAAGTAAAAGTTTCTCATTAGCATGATCAAGTGTTCTGGGATTCCCATTCTTCTCAGAGTCAGCCACAGTTTGTTATGATCCACACAGTCAAATGCCTTTGCATAATCAATGAAGCACAGACAGACATTCCTCTGGTACTCCCTGCTTTCAGCCAAGATCCATCTAACATCAGCTACAATATCCCTAGTACCACAACTCCTTCTAAACCCAGCCTGGACTTCTGGCAGTTCTCTGCTGATGTGCTGTTCCAGTTGTTTTTGGATAATCTTCAGCAGAATCTTGCGTGCATGTGAAATCAATGATATTGTTCTATACTTTGCACACTCTGTTGGGTCACCTTTCTTTGGAATGGGAACAAATATAGATCTCTTCCATATTACAATGAAATGTGAAAGGAGTTGGAGTCAGAAAACCAAAAGGGTTGAACTCACTCAGCATTTCTTAAGCTCAAGGAACTGAAGAACAAATTTAAACCTTGAGTTGCTATAATCAAGGATGCTTTAGGCAGACTATTATTTGATCCAGCAGGTATCAAAAGAAGATGGAAAGAATATACTGAGTTATTGTATTGAAAGGAATTGGAAGATACAGAAGAATTTAACAAAACAACATATGAACAAGAGCCTATGGTGATGAAGGAAGAAGTTCAAGCTGCTTTGAAAGAAATAGCAAAAAATAAGGCCCTAGGAATAGATGGTATACCAATTGACATATTTCAGCTAACAGATGCTGCCCTGGACATGCTTACCAAGTTGTGTCAAGAAATCTGGAGAACAACCACTTGGCCAACTGACTGGAATGCATTATATTAAGTATATTAAGCAGGTTAGAAGCCAGTTGTTTTGAATTAAACTTTAATGATATTTGCAAACACAAAACAGTGTCATTATTCTTTTTATAATTTTGGAAAAAGAGTTTCACATAAAAGTTATTAACACATGTAATGATTTCATTATTTGGTATAAATAATTATTTTAATTCTCCATTTTCACTTTCAATATAGTAAACTATGAACCTTGGTACTAGCAGTCAGGATCAAGAGATTCATTGCACTGGGAAAATCTGCTGTTAGGGACCTCTCCAAATTATTAAGGAGTAGTGATGTCAGTTTGAGGACTAAGGTGTGTCTGATTCAGGCCATAGTCTTTCCAATCACTTGCTGTGCATCTAAGAGTTGGACAATCAATAAGAATAACCAAAAACAATTGATGCCTTTGAGTTGTGGTGTTGGAGAAGAGCACTGACCATCCAATGGACGGCCAAGAGAACAAACTGGTATGTCTTGGTGAGGATGCAGCCGGAGTGCTTTTCTGAGGCAAGAATGATGAGACTTCACCTCACATAGTTTAGGGATGTTGCTAGAAGGGGCTATTCCTTGGAGAGGGACTTGATGCGGGGAAGTATGCAGAGTCAGTGAAGGAGAGGAAGACCCTCAACCAGATGACTGACATGGTGACTGCTGCAATGGGCTCTTATGTATCAAGAAGTGTGAGTATGGCACAGGACAGAACAGGGTTTTTTCTCTTGTTCACAGAGTTGCTATGAGTTGTACTCAACTCAATGGCACCTAACAACAACGACAACAAACACTATCAACAACAACAAGAAGAAAGTACTTTGGGATTTTCATAAATTTTACACATGCAAGAGATCTATGTTCAAACACTTTGAAAATTATTAATCTAGAAAACAGAACACATTTATTCTTTAAAAAGACTCAATTCAAATAGCAACCTTCTATTGGGTTCCTGTGCTGTAAAGCACAACTGGAGACATTTGGTGTATTCAAAACCCTGTTGGAGGAGTGTGGCCTTTGGGTCAGCAGTACAATACACTCTGGACTGCACCACCAGAGCTCCATTTCTGAAGGCAGCAGTCAGAATCCACCATTAGCTCCATAAAACAAAGCTGGGCCATCTCCTCCCATGCAGTGTACCACCTCCAAGCATCTGACTGAACTTCAACTCTATGGCAGTGAGGATCTATGCACGCCATGTGAAGGATTAACTACAACATGCAACACACTACCTGTGTAAACTTTCTTAGGGGAAAAAAACACAAAACAACCAACCACAAAACCATCTTTCATTGCCTCACAACTCCTGCAATAAGAATTCTGTCACATGGGTCAAAGTAAATCCCAAACCACCTGACAGTGCCTTAGAAACGAAGCAGTCGCTGATGGGCACCTTGGCCTCTGGACACACTGTGGGGGTCTATTATTAGTGTCAGTGATTCTCCATCTCCATTTCCTCATAGGAAACATAAAAGCCTCCTTTTACAGTAAGTATCTTACATCAGAAAAAACTAATGGGCTCTGAAAGAGGCTTTTTAAAAAGATGTCTAATAACAAAAATTTATAACACAAGTGAATATATTACCTTGTCATGAGACTAAAAGTTTTTAAACAGTCCAACAGAGCAAACTGCAGTCTAAAAGCAATTAAAAAGATACAAACAGTTAAGAATCTAATTGTGTCCGTTAGGAAATTTAAATATTAAACATTTTCCTTTCCAATGTTTTATCTATTACTGAAAGCATTTCAGCTTGTCACTAGCTATGGATTGGTATTTTATTATTATTATTAATTCCATAACCCACAACCGTTAAGTCAATTCCAACTCTTTAAAAAAAAAAAGGATTAGCTCAAAAGAGTTCTGGATTGTTGAGCTCATTCTTGCAGACAGGAGTTAAGAATATCTTAACTAAAGGGCTTAAGAGGTTCTGACCGATAAGTAAATACTGTACTTCTCAAATTTCTTGCCTTGGCAGACCAGACAGATGATAATGTAATGAGTCATTGATTCATAAACTGAGGGCTACTGCTCAGCTGTTTGTAATCAGATACTTAAAAAGCTGTCACGGATCACTGAACTTTCTACCCAAAAAGGGCGGGTGGGGTGTAAAAATTCTCACTGTTGGCAAATTTATCTGAAATATGTTTTGATTTCTAAAACACACCTTCTAAGTCCTTTCACATCTACTACCATGCATTTCTGCTTGCTTCACAGCAAAGAGTTGAGTTGCCAACCCCAAATTCACATGGTTCGAACTCGCCAGCTGCTCCACAGGATAAAGATGGGCAATCTCCTCCTGTGTGTTTTACTGCCACTGAAAACATACTGGAGGGTCAGCTAGGAGTCTGTTCCGATTTGACAGTACATAACAACAACAACAACAACAAAATATATTTTTAGAGACAACTCAAGATTAATTTCTTTGTTTGCTCTAAAACTCACTATCCACTCCTCTATGAAGAAACAAGAAAACAGCTTATCTCCAACAAGTCTGTGCAGGATGATGCAACTTAGGCTCTTTTTGTTCTGCCTGTACAGTATGCAGCAAGCATAACCTGAAGTTAACAGATTCAAGTTTTCCTCTGCACAGCTACCAGACACCCTTGCAGCATGTGGTATACAAGAGGGTGCAGGGTGGATTGTGTACCAGGGAAGGAGTGTTTCTTTTACTTTTGAAAGAGAGGAGCGAACTGGGGGGGGGGGGGGGGGGAGGGATGGGCGGGGAGAGAAGTGCAGCAATGAATGAATAGAAATCCAAAATTTCTGTAAATGCTCATTAAAATTATTAAAAAAGAAATTCTGTCATCTTATATCTAGTTTCATTCCTGTCACCAAGTTCATATTTTCTGACTGATCATTCTCCCTTGTTCCCAACGTTTGCATTCCAGTCACCATGTAGTATTAATGAATCTTGGTTATACTTAAAGATGTGCTCACCTGCATATATCTGACTAAGTTTACCTGAATAAGAAGAAAACTATAGAGGGGTTCCTCAAAGTGTGGACCAGATACTGACTGTATAATAAATCACATGAAGGGCTGAATCCAGGGGCTTCATGTCATTTTCTGAATAAAAATCTCTTGGGAATATGGTCCAGGAAAAAAAAATATCTGACACGAATCAGGGTAACTTTTTAGTACCTCTCTCTTCTATGGTAAAATTCTTTTCCGTAACAGTAATAATTTTAAAATGAAATTTAGAATGACGTGGCCAGAAATGAAATGCAGATCATGAAAAATGTTCTTCATTTTATATGTAACTATGTTGTTGCTGTTGTTAGGCACCATCACCTTGACTACGATTCACAGTAATCCAATGAACAACAGACTGAAACTTTGCCCTATCCTGCCTGCACCATCCTCATAATCTCTGCCAAGCTCAAGCACTTTCTGTGTCAATATAGCTTTAAAAAAAAAAAGGCTAAAATTTTTAAAAAGGAGAAAGTTACAGATTCTATTTCATCAAATTAATGTGTTTTTTTATAATCATGAGATTTCTTAGGGGAGCTACAACTTAGAATGAGATATGACTCACATTTGTTCTAGCGGAGAGTTCTGCTGGCTTTGCAGGCAAAATTTGCACTGCCAACCCAAAAGCACATGAACAGCTCTTTTCAGCTATGCAAACTGTGCCATGACCTGATAGGGCCTCTGCCCTGCTTGAGTAAGTGTTATACAAAGCATTTTAGCTCTGGCTATAAATATCTAGAGTGCCTCACTCTGTCAAGTAAGCCTTAACCTGATGGCATTCAGCTCTAGCTCCAAGGGTCCAACAAGTACCTGAAGTATCCCATTCTACCATGAAGTCTTCTGCTTAAAAGCCCTATTTTTTTCAACTCCCAGTCCTTCTTTGTTGCCAACTTTTCCATTTCACCAATTATTATTAATGTATCTTGATTGCATGTTTGATAAATTTCACACTGCAAGAGTTGGTAGAAATCCTTCATTTCCTCATCTTTGGCTTTAAAGGTTGCTGCATATATTTGAATAGTAGTTGTATTCATAGGTCTTGTATGTACATGGAAAGGATGTTATCACTCACAGGATAGATCTTGAAATGTTCTTTGAACATCTGAAATGTTCTTTGAACTCAACATCATTCCTCTTCAATCTGTTATTTCTGAAATAGATCATGCCATTTAAATGGCCAATACCAGTCCATCTCAGCTCACGAATGCAGAGGACAAAGATCTTTTTGTGTTCCATTTTATTTTTAACAACTTTCAATTATCCAAGGTTCATACATCATATATTCCATATTCCAATTATTAATGGATGTTTACAGCTGTTTCTCCTCATTTTGAGCCTTGCCACCTCAGCAAATGAAGATCTTTCACTGAGTGATAGATTTACTCCATTGAAGTTACTGAGGTAAACTCTACTTTGAGGAGGAAGCTTTTTCCCAGGGGCATTTCGAGTGTCTTCCAATCCGACGGGTTCTTCTTCTAACATTAAACCAAGCAATGTACCAATGTTATTGATAGGATTTTTGAAGGCCTGTTCTTCCAGAAGTATATGGCAAGTCCTTCTTATTCTGTCTAATCATGAATCTATAGGCACATGAATATGCGTGTTTGTACATGTTGCCTATATTAAAGCACGTAGAATATAAAGTTGTAGCTGCTCTCTGACATGGAAAATTTTGAATATTAGCTAACTGTTTCTGAACACTTGGGAGCACAGTGTCATAGGACAGTTTAATTAATTGGTTTAACATAGATAATGTTCTGCATTGTAGTATGAAGTCTCAAAAGTTCGTAATTAGCAATCAAATTGTGGAGTTAGCATAAAAATTGGCTTTTTTTCTCGATTAGTTAGCCCCTCTGGTCTCTGGCAACCTTAACTATAGACAGATGGTCTTGCAAATCAGCATAGTCTTGTTATTATTAACAACTGAAGAAGCAATATAAAGGAAGTACTCTCCCATGAGAGGATATGTGACAACACAAAAGCAGTGACTGACTGTGTTTAAGTTTCTGCTACATCCACCCTGGCCAACTGCTCACCAGTTTCTACAAAAAAACCTGGCCTCCATTTCTACAGTCACATGAGTCATTCACCTGGGGGGGGGGGGCTGAGTCCTTGGAGGACCTTCTAGCAAATGTTAAAACCCACAGGAATTAGAGGAACAGAGGAAAAAAGACACAGATGGAGCTGTTAATAGAAAGTATGGACTTCTACAGCTGGTAAAGCATTTGGGAGAACTCTGACCTGCAGCTTCTCATAAAAACCCCACTATTAATCTTAGCAGGATAACTTATAAAAACAAAATACAACATCCACTCATCTAGAAAACTCAAAGGCTCAATGTACAACTTTGTTTTTGTTGTTGTTATGTTCTGTCGAGTCGCATGCGACTCATAGCAACCCTATGTACAACAGCCCTAAACTCTGCTCTCTCCTGTGGCAACTGCACCATATCTGATACACCCATCCCGATTACTCCAATCACTGAATCAATCCACCTCATAGGGGGCCTTCCCCTCCTGCACTGTCCCTCCACCCTACCAAGCATGATGTCCCTCTCCAAGGACCTGTCCCTCCTTGCAACATGTCCAAAGTATGTCAGACGGAGTCTTAGAATCCTTGCCTCCAAGGAGCAGCCCAGTTTGACCCTTTCCAGGATGAATCTGTTTATTTTCCTACCAGTCCATGGTACCCTCAAATACTCTTCTCCAGCACCACAGCTCAAAGGCATCAATTCCACTTCTATCCTCCTTAGTCATTGTCCAACACTATGATGCAAAACAAGTGATAGCAAAAACCATGGCCTGTATCAGATGCACCTTAGTCTCCAAAGAGACACCATTGCTCTTCAGTACTTTGTAGAGGTCCCTAACAGCAGATTTTCCCATGGCAATATGTCTTATAATTTCCTGGCTGCTGGTGTCGAGAGTGTTGACTGTGGAGCCGAGCAAACTGAAATTGTGAACAATCTCAATCTCTTCACCATCCATCCTGATGCTGTCAATTGACTCAGTGGCCCAGTGGTGAGAATCGTTCTCTTCTTGACATTGAGCTTCAATCCATATTGGAGCCTGCAGTCCTTGACCCTCTGCAGCAAGAGCTTTAGGTCCTCCTCATTTTCAGCAAGCAGGGTTGTATCATCTGCATATCGCAGACTGTTGACAGATCTTCCAACAATCTTGACCCCACATTTCTCCTCAGAGCCCAGCCTCCCGGATAATCTGTTTTGCATACAGGTTGAAAAGGTACGGAGACAGGACACATCCCTGGCTTACGCCCTTCCCAATTTTGAACCATGCAGTGTTTCCCTGCTTTGTTCTGATGACTGCCTCTTGGTCCAAGAATAGGTTTCTCATTAGCATGTTCAAGTGTATTCCCATACTTCTCAGAGTCAGCCACAGTTTGTTACGAATGCACTACTTTAAGAGGACTAATAATTTCATGAACCACATTTATTATTCATGAAATAAGAATTTATTTTGAGAAAGACATAGAAGATGTCTGGCTATCACTATCTGCTGTTTTGAATAGGGCCAGAGAGATGGTCCTGGATAAAATGGAACCGAAATGTAGAATCAAATTCTAATTCTTTAGTAAGGTTAGACACTAGTCTCATAGACATCAGAGAAACTCCAGATATCATTGCCCTATGAAACCCATTATATTTTAAAATGAAGCCACTCCTGAAAATCACCTCTCAGCTGAATTACAGATGGGGTCATAAAATAAACAACATCGCAAAAGACTAATAACTCGTTTTAAAAGTCATCAGTGAAGAAACAATAAAACATTTCAAAACCTCATGATCTAGAGTACAATCTTCTCTAGTTTTCTTGCTTTAGTTATGTCATTGGGGGTACAGTCACTACAGAAGGACATAACATTTGATTAAGGAGAGGGTCAGAGAGGACATGGCAGATCCTCAATGACATGTCCTAGCACAATAGACCAAACAATGAACACAAACATTGCAGCAATTGTGAGGATCACATAGGGCCATGCAGTGTTTCATTCTGTTATACAAAAGATCAGTGTTGACTCAATAACAGCTAACAACATTTCTGCTGAGCTACATTCACAATTTGTAATTTCACCTAAGCCTTTCTTGTTGTTGTTATATGTCATCAAGTCGCATGTGACTCATAGCGACACTATATAAACAGCCCTAAGCCCTGCTCTATCCCTTGCCAATCTTATTGTGTCAAATACACCTATCCCCATTACCCCAATGACTGAATCAATCCATCTCATAGGAGGTCTTTTTCAACTGCACTGTCCCCCCATCCTCCCAAGCATGACATCCCTCTCCAAGGACTGGTCCCACACCTTGCAACATGTCCAAAGTATGTCAGACGAAGCTTCAATATCTTTGCCTCCAATGAGCACCTGGCTTCACTCTCTCCAGGATGAACTTGTTTGTTCTCCTAGCAGTCCATGGTATATTCAATACTCTTCTCCAGCACCGCAGCTCAAAGGCATCAACTCTCCTTCTATTATCCCTAATCATCGTCCAGCTCCCTGATGCATAGCAAGTAACTGCTAAGATCATGGCCTGGATCAGGCGCACCTTAGTCTCCAGAGAGACACTGTTGCTCTTCAGTACATTGGAGAGGTCTCTGACAGCAGACTTTCCCAATGTAATTAATTTTTTTAATTTCCTGGCTGCTGATACCAAGAGTATTGATTGTAGAGCCAAGAAACCTGAAGCTGTGAACAATCTCAATCTCTTCACTATCTATTATGATGCGGCCAATCATCCCAATGGTGAAAATCTTTGCTTTTAGCTGAGTCAAATGTTCTAGTGTCATGTGACACACAAAATCAGTAAGTAAGAAAGACACATGCATCTATTCTTAGTGGAAGACAGACGAAAGAACAGCTTAAGACTGAAGAAAGATGGATTACAATGAGATGCTTTAAAAATAGAAATACGTTTACATATAGCATACTCAGGATATGCAATAAAATGAGACCAAGTTATCAGGCAGGACAAATAGAGATGAGATAAGTAGGAGTTGGTGCTCAAAGTTCAGTCTGAAAGAACACAGATACTGGTAAACATATGAGGAAAAAAAGCAAAGGTGCAGATCCAAGATGGCAGCAGAGGCAGAGACAGTGTGGTGAGCTGCGGTAGTAGCGAACCACTTAAAGCAAGGCCATTATGGCCTTCCACAGACTTTGGCTTATTGATAATTGAACACTTAAACAGTTGATGACTGGCCCTCAGTGAAGACTGAAGCTCAACAACAGGAATTCAAGGATTCTCAAGGAGAAATGGGTGAGTCTCGTGGCTCCCACCCCCCTCCCCAGAGCCCATGCCGCCGAACAGCTGCTGCAGCTCCATGAGGCTTCCACAGCCTGAACGAATGGATTCCCTCACCCAGGATGGATGCTGGGCACTGGCCCTCCACAAGACAGGTACAGTGAAGCCACCACAATGCCGCAAGGTGGTCTTGTACTGGAGAGAATTCTTGGAGCCAGGATGGCGGCTGTGGGGGAAGCGGGTGCCTCCAGCCGCCCGCACAAGAGGGGCCACACACCTGCCGAGCGCCCGTGCGGAGGGGTGGAGGGGCGCGCCCCCAACGGCTGCCTGCACTGGGGGGGCCGCGCGCCTCCTGCAGGATTCCCGAGCTGGGGGGGGGCGCACCCCACTGGCCACCTGCGTAGGAGGTGGGGGATGGGATGCATGCCTGCCATCTGCAGGTTTGGGTTTCCTTGGACAGGCCAAAGAAGATGATTACCTATGCATTGGAAAGGCGAAAGACTACAATTACCTATGCATTGGAAAGGCCAAAGAGGACAATTACCTATGCACTGGAGAGAGCAAAGAGGACGATTACCTATGCAATGGATTGCTGAAAGTCACTCTGAGTCTGATGACCTTAACAGTGGCAGCATGCACAAGAGGACCAAATGCACCACAAATTTTGTTCTCTTGAATGCTTCTGCCAAAAGATGGTTAGACCTGGGGGGAAACTGTTCACAATTCTCAGGTTCCCTTTATCATATATAAAGGGGGAAGGGAGTGACACGTACTTCAAAATATAGTATGACCACTTATGGGGAGGGAGTGGCAGTGTTGGAATTGGAAACATTGGTGGGGAAGGAGAAGAAAAAAAAAGAATGCCTAGGGTATCCAGAGAATGTTACCTAGGCCACCTTCTGCCACCCTCCCGTGCCCCCCCAGTAAACCTGAAAGCAACACCCTCAAAGCCCTTCTATTTGTAACTCACAAGTTTGTTCTCTCTAGGTTTGCTCCCTTTCCTATAGGTAAGCTTAACACTGAGTTTTACTCCAGAATTGTCCCTGAACGCAGTGCCAGTGACAAAAAGGAAATACAGTTGACAGCTAAGGAAGCA
>NW_006399872.1:8951959-8972595 GCF_000299155.1 Elephantulus edwardii
ACTCCTTGGAGGCAAGGATTCTGGGGCTTCATCTGACATACTTTGGGCATGTTGCAAGGAGGGACAGGTCTTTGGAGAGGGACATCATGCTTGGGAGGGTGGAGGGACGGCGCAAGAGGGTAAGACCCTCCACGAGATGGATTGATTCAGTGACTGGGGTAATCGGGATGACGGTGTTAGAGGCAGTGCAATTGGCACAGGATAGAGCAGGGTTTAGGGTTGTTGTACATAGGGTCGCTATGAGTTGCAAATGACTCGACGGCACATAACAACAACAACAACTTTAGAAGACAGTTTAGCCCCAACTATGAAAGTTTATTTTTTAATA
Source organism: Elephantulus edwardii (assembly GCF_000299155.1). Classification (NCBI taxonomy): domain Eukaryota; kingdom Metazoa; phylum Chordata; class Mammalia; order Macroscelidea; family Macroscelididae; genus Elephantulus; species Elephantulus edwardii. Next base: position 8,952,288 of record NW_006399872.1, read on the forward strand.
AAAAACTGAAATTATAAAAATTAGAGCATAAATAAATGAAATAGAAAACAAAAAAACAACTGAACCTATCAACAAAACTAGGAGTTGGTTCTTTGAAAAGATCAATAAAATCGACAAACCACTAACAAAACTCACAAAAGAAAAGAAAGAGACAAATAATGCGAATAAAAGATGAATAAGGCAACACATCACAATAGAACCAACTAAAAGAAAAAAGCTAACATTAGAGTATTATGAAAAACTATACTCAAACAAATATGAAAACATAGAGGAAATGGACAAATACTTAGAAATGCACAACCTACCTAAACTGACACAGATTGAAAATGAACATGTGAACAGACACACTACAAAAGTAGAAATTGAAAAGGTAATACAACAACTTCCAACCAAAAAAAGCCCTGGACTAGATGGTTTTACAAGTGAATTTTATCAAACATGCAGAGAAGAACTGTCACCAATTCTACATAAATTATTTCAGAAAATAGAAAAAGATGGAATTCTTCCAGATTCATTCTATGAAGCAAACATATTCTTGACACCACAACCAGGAAAGGACACCACCAAAATTGAAAACTATAGGCCAATATCTCTCATGAACTTTGATGCAAAAATCCTGAATAAAATACTTGCCAAAAGAATCGAATGATACATCAAAGAAATAATTAATGAAAATGTGGGATTCATAACAGGTATGCAAGGATGGTTCAACATAAGGGAACCAATTAATGTAATTCATCACATTAACAAAGCAAAGAACAAGAACCACATGACCCTATCAATTGATTCAGAGAAGGCCTTTGACAAAATTCAACACCCTTTCCTGATTAAAACACTGAATAAAATAGGATTAGAGGGGAATTTCTTCAACATAGTAAAAAAGTATTTATGCAAACCCAATAGCCAACATTGTTCTCTATGGAGAGAGGTTAAAGGCATTCCCTTTAAGAACAGGAACTAGGCAAGGATGCCCACTATCACCTTTCTTATTCAAGACTGTATTGGAAGTCTTAGTGATAGTAATAAGACAAGAGAAGGGAATGAAAGGTATCCAAATTGTCAAAGAGGAGTTAAAATTATCTCTCTATGCAGACGATATGATAGTATACTTAGAAACCCCCAAATACTCAGCCAGAAAACTATTGGATACAGTGAACAAATTCAGCAAAGTATCAGGATACAAGATCAACATACAAAAATCAGTTGGATTTCTCCACAGTGACAAAGAGAATACAGAGCCGGAGCTCAGAAAAACAATACCCTTCACAATAGCTAAACACAAGATTAAATACTTGGGAGTAAATGTAACCAGAAGCACAAAGGATCTGTTGGAAGAAAATTACAAAACATTACTACAAGAAACAAAAGGAGACATGGAGAAGTGGAAGAATGTCCCTTGCTCATGGATAGGAAGACTCAATATTGTGAAAATGGCAATAGTACCAAAGGCAATTTACACTTTTAATGCAATACGAATACAAATACCAATCCCATTCTTCAACGAGATGGAAAAGGTAATCTCCAGTTTCATTTGGAATGGAAAGAAGCCCCGAATAAGGAAAGCACTCCTTAAAAACAGAAGAAAGGAAGGAGGTATCTCACTCCCTGATTTCAAATCCTACTAAACACTGCCATGGTGGTTAAGACAGCATGGTACTGGTACAATGACAGACACATAGATCAATGGAATAGAACTGAGAACCCGGGGATCAGCCCATCTATCTATGGTCAAGTGATTTTTGACCATCAATTAAGTAGAGAAACGACAGCCTTTTTAACAAATGTAACAAACGGTGTTGGCAAAATTGGAAAAGTATCTTCAGAAGACACAAGCAAAATCCACACCTCACTCTATATACAAAAGCCAACTCAAGGTGGATCATGGACCTAGGACTAAAACCAAGGACCATAATCTTCATTAAAGAAAATCTTGAAACAACGCTGCAAGTCCTAATCCACAGTATAAAGAGTCTTCCAAGTGTTCTGAAAAACCTATGACCAGGAGAAGATAAAATAGATTAATGGGATCTTCTAAGAATCAAATCCCTATGCACATCCAAAAAGTTCTCCAACAGGGTAAAAAGGGAAGCCACAGACTAGGAAAAAGTATTTGGTAATGACATATGAGATAAGGGACTTATATCCAGAATTTATAAAATACTTGAGGACCACAACAAGATAAAGGTAAATAATCCAATAGAAAAATGGGCACAGGATATGAACAGACACTTCAACAAAGAAGACATTCAGATGGCTAACAAACATGTGAAGAAATGTTTAAAATCCCTAACTCTCAGAAAAATGTAAATGGAAACGATTATGAGATATCATCTCACCCCAGTCAGAATTGCAAAATTTAACAGAACAGCAAGCAACAAATCCTGGTGAGGTTGTGGAGAAACTGGAACCCTTATTGACTGTTGGTGGGACTATAAAATGGTGCAACCACTGTGGAAGACGGTATGACGCTTTCTCAAAAAGTTGCAAATAGAGATACCATTTGACCCAGCAATTTCATTAGTGGTAATATACCCCAAAGAGACCATAACTGACATCCAAGCAGATATATGCACACCCATGTTTAACGCAGCTTTGTTCACAATAGCAAGGGGTTGTAAACAACCTAAGTGCCCATCAACAAACTGTGGTATATTCACACAATAGAATACTATGCTGCCTTGAAAAACAAGGAACTCATGCAATATTATTCAAAATGGGTGACCCTGGAGGACATGACACTGAGTGAAATATCTCAGTCACAAAGGACAAATACTACATGGCACCACTGTTGTAGAATGAGAATGACATCAGGGTTGGGGTAAGACTAAGAAAAATTGGATAAATTATGTATACTGCATTGAAACAGATGAGGGAGAAAATAATTTAAAAGCGATATATTATGGTTATTACAAGAGTTCAGAATGAAAGTTTCATAGAGGAGTGTACTTGGGGTGGTGGGAGGGGTGGGGGGGTATTGTATACCAAAGAAAGAATTTTTTTTTTTACTTTTCAAAGAGATATGCGAACTGGAGGTCAGGGGGGGAGAGGGCTGGGCAGGGAGAAAAGTGCAACAATGAATGAATGGAAATCCAAAATCTCTGTAAATGTTCATTAAAATTAATAAAATAAAATTTAAAAAAATAAAAGAACGAAAGAAAAATGTTTCTTTTTAATCTATGCATATCCTATGGCAACAGAATGCTGATGGGGCCCATGGGTGTTCCAAATGTCCTATTAAAAATGTTCATTAGAGCATAGATTTGAATAATCATAGCTAGACACTAGCCAAATTTCAATAGCAAAAGGTTTGTTATGCATTGAAATATAATAAAACAATGTATTAAGCCAACTATAGTTACATACAATACACTTAATATCACAACCTTGAACAAATTAGTCATCCACAAAGTCATACTTATTCCATGATTCTGCATAAATAAAGTTCAAAACAAAGTAAAAGTTAATTAGAGCATTAAATAGATAGTGGTTCTTTGGGACGAAGGGAGAAGGAATGATTGGGAAGGCAGCAGAAGCATAAACACAGGGTGGCAATATGCTAGACCCCTGGGTGGAGCAAGTAGTTTGTGCTCAGTTACTAAACCAAAGATTTGCCATTCTAACCCACTTAGCAGCTCCACAAAAGAAAGGTTTGATTCTGTAAAGATTTCAGCCAATAAACTCTATGGAGCAAATTTGTTCTGTAATACATGGGGTCACTACGATATGGAATTGACTTGAGTCAATAAGTAGTAAGCAGTAAGCAGTAAAATTGGTTCTGTGGTCAGCAATGTGCTGTTTCTGGATCTGGATGATGGTTATAGGAGCATTTGGGTTTGTGTAACTTACTAAACTTTTTAAAAAGATTTTATTCATTTTAATGAACATTTACAGAGATTTTGGGTTTCTATTCATTCATTGTTGCACTGTTTTCTCTACTCTCGCCCCCAGTTCATTACTCTTTTCCCCCCCTTGAAAATATGTTTCAATTGTCCCATTGCCACAGTGCTTGTCAAAGCCAGTTCTGATTAATCTCCTTTGTCAGTGTGTCCTTTGCCATTCCCTATCACTCTTCCCTGAGAGAGATTTCATCCTGATTCATAAGGAAAAGGGGATGATGTATTCTCTTAGCTACTTCCTACTGAAAAGGGACACTGTAGGTTTCAAGGTAAAGATCTTCTCTCACTACTCTAAAGGGCCCCTTTGGCAATAGGAAACAAGTAGACTATTGTGGAGATTGATTTTGGAATTTAGATGCACTCTTATCAGTTGTGCTTAGCCATACATGTTCATATCCTTGAAGATGTATCATGGAAGTGTTGGAGCTTAGAAGACACAAATTTAACTAACAAGTTAAAAGTACATGAGTCAAAAATTAAAAGCAATCCTATTCCAAGTAGAGGTTCTAACAGCGGCACAAATCAAGTTACAGAGGGAAGGTAGTTCTTAAAATAAAAAGGCCTATTGACTAGCACATTGTCTATTACAGTATAAAGGTTAGGAACCACAAGATGTAGAGGCTCAACTATGTCATTTATTGTTCTTAAGTCCTGGACCAAATTCCATCTACCACTGGGTGGTTTTACAGCTCGGAAGTTCGCATGCAAGGTAGAGGTGAAGTTAGGAACTGCTTATGAGGTTTTCCGTCAATTCCAACAACTAAGAAATAGTGAGAAGAGGTGGGACCTCAGAAGGCTTTTAGGACCAAATAGTAGGCTCCTGTGTCCAGGAGAAATCGAATATACTTACAGTAAAGTTAATGCTCACCCACAGCTCTTCTGGGAGGATCTAAATCGTTGAAGCGTCCTCCTTTGTTTCCAGCTGGGAGCTGGGGTCTGTCAGTCCTGTCAGCCACGAGGACCTGATGTGGGCCACCCTTGGCCATGTGTCCTTCAGATCCACACTTAAAGCAAATGATTGGAAGCTTCCTCTCTAGTCCCTTGTGGCTCTCATCTGTGACACTGTCTACTGAAGTGGCCCAGCTTTCCACAGTGGAAGCAATTCTGACCTCCTTTATTACCTTTGGGTAGCACTGTTTATGAGTAAGATTTCCTTTTCCTGACACAGGCCCTAAACTGGCAGCAATAGCTGCCCCAATAATTTTGGTCATTCTCTGGTCTGTTCTCTTCCCTCTAGATACCAGTTGTTAAAAGAGGGGAAAATTTAAACAAATATATAACAAATAATTTTGAACAATATAATCTTTTAAGCTTAAGACTAGAAATATTAACAATATGATCATTTCCAATCCAGAGACACTTGTTCCAATGCAGTACCTATTTTCCATAAATGGTTTTGGTAAAAAGAATATGTAAATATGGATACAGTTCCACTATTCGTCCTCCATGCCACAATATAGTGTTATTAGCATCAGCAGTTATAAATCCATTGCCATCCTTACTCTAACTTAAATTTTTTTAATTTAAATTTATTATTCATTTCAGTAAAAATTTACAGAGGCTTTGGATTTCCATTCATTCATTCATTGTTGCACACTTCTCTCCTCCCAAGCCTCTCCCCCAGAACACCACTTACTAAACTTTTAACTCATGTTCCATGTATTTTCAGTGTATGATTTCTCTTTTTCAATAAAAAAAAATCCTATTCTGGCTACCAGAATTAAAATAATGGCTAAAACAGGAGGTGTTGTTATTACTGTTATCAAGGGCTCTCAAATCAGTTCCTATGCAAGCAATCCTGTTCGCATCAAAATAAAATACAGCCCAGTTCCGTCCAGTCTCAGCATTGTTACTATGTTTAAGTCCATAGGAACAGTCACTGTATCAGTTCAGCTCATTGAGAGTCTTTCATTTCTTTGAGTCTCTATCAGGCATGACATCCATCTCCAGGAGTTGGTCCCTCCTGAAAATATACTCAAAGCATGTGAAATAAGGTCTCACTAGCCTTGCTTCTAAAGAACATTTGGCTGTACTTCTTCAAAGATATTTTCCCCCTATTCTGGCCAAGTTAAAAAACCAATAAACCAATGCCATTGAGTCTCTTTCAAATCATTGTCACTCTCCACCAGGTTTTTCAAGCTGTGTATCTTTCTAGGAACAGAATGCCCATCTTTTTCGAATGGACCATCTGAGGTACTTGAATTCCCAACTGCTCTGCTAGCAGCCCCCACATTAGACACTACCCTACCAGGGTTCCTTGTTGTTCTGGCAGTCTTTGGCATATCCAGTAATTCACCAACACCGTAATTCAAAGGTATGAATTCTTTTTCAGTCTTGCTTATTGATTATCCAGTTTTCACATGCATATGAAGTGACTGAAAATGGCTTGGATCAGATGCACCTTAGTCCTCAAAGTGATATTTTTGCTTGTTTAACACTTTAAAAGAGGTCTTTTGCAGGACATTTGCCCAGAAAAATGCATTTTGATTTCCCGACTGTTGCTTCCTTTGGCATGGATTGTGGATCCAAGTAAAATTAAATCAATGATAATTTCAATCTTTTCTCCATTTATCAAGATACTGATAATTGGTTCAATTGTGAGAAATCTTCCATTTTGTAATGCTGTAGTATAATTCATGCTGAAGGCTAAATAGTCTTTAAGCTTCAAATTCTTTTCTCTTCCAGCAAGTAAAGTTGTGGCATCTCTATAACACAGGTTTTTATTGAGTTTTCCTCCAAACCTGACGCCACAGTCTTCTTCATATAGTAGAGATTCTCAGATTACTTACTCAGTATACATGTTGAATAGATATGGTGAAACGATATAACCCTGACACACACTTTTCCTGACTTTTAAACTATGCAGTATCCCCTTGTTCTGCTTGAATGACAGCTTCACGGTCTACGTTCCACATGGCACAATTTAGTGTTCTGGGATTCTCATTCTTCCAAATGTTATCCATAATTTGTTATAACCCATACAGCTTGATGCCTCTGCAATAAAACACGCATAAACAGCTTTCTAGTATTCTCTGCTGTTAGCCAAAATCTGATGCTAGAAGTGATTCCCTCACTCCACATCCTCTTCAGAATCCAGCTTGAATTTCAAGAACTCATTGTCAATGTAATTGTCAAAAATCAGTTCAGCTTGGTGGTTTGGTTTTTTTGTTGTTGTTCATAATCTTCATACAATTTTAGGTTCTTGTGATATTAATGGTACTGTTCTATAATTTCCAAACTCTGTTGTATCATCTTTCTTTGGAAGGGGCATAAAAATTTATATTTCCCAGAAATGTGAGTGCTTCCAGAGTTGTATTTGTGTTCTGAGAGATATATATTTGTATTTCATCAGTTACTAGAGCCTTGTTTTTACCCCTGTCTTCAGTGAAGCGTGGACTTCTTCCTTCATTATCACTGATTCTTGAAAATATGCTACTTCCTGATATGGCTGAAAACAGACCAATTCTTTTTGGAACAGTAACTGTGTGTTATTTCTATCTTCTTTTGATATTCCCTACGTTATTCTGTAGTTTGCTATAGAGTCCTTCAGTATAACAGCTTGAGGCTTGCATTTTTTTTTCTTCTTATTTCTTTCAGCTTAAGAAATACCACATATGTTGTTCTCCTTTGGTTTTCTAACTCCAGATATTTATATATTTCATTATCATATCTTACTTTGCCTTCTCAGTCAGCTCTTCTGCTCAGCTCTTTTCTTCGTCAGTTCTTCCACTCACTTCAGAATCTCTTCTGACATGCACTGTCGTCCCTTCTTTCCTGTCTGTTTAAAGGTCTTTTGCTTTCTTCAGGTATAGAGTCTTTGATGTCATTCCATAATTTGCATGGTGTTTAGTCATGAGTGTACAAAGTCTCAAATCTATTACCAAAATAATCTCTAAAATCAAATGAGATATATTCAAACTCATATTTGGTTTGTGGGCTTTTCATTTTCTTCACCTCCAACTCGAAATTTTGTAAGAGCAATTGATAGTTTTTTCCACAATCAGCTTCTAGCCTTTTTCTGACTGGTGATATTGAACTTCTGATGTCAGTTTAAAGAATAAGGTGTGTCTGATTCAAGCCATGGTTTCCCCATCACCTCATGCATCTGAAAGCCGAACAATGAATAAGAATGACAGAAGAAGAATTGATGCCTTTGAGTTGTGGTGTTTGAGAAGAGTGCTGAACATCCCAAGGACTGCAAAAAAACAAACAGATACATCTTGGAGAAAGTACAATCTAAAAAATTGGAAATGGTATAAAATAAAATAGAACAGATAAACGTCAATGTCCTAGGTATTAGTGGGCTGAATAAACTATTAATGGTTAGCCTAAATCATACAAGCATATAGTCCACTACAATGGTAATGACAAATTAAAGAGGAATGGTATCATATTTGTGGTAAAAAAGAACATTTCAAGATGTATCCTGAAGTACAACACTCTCAGTGATAGGATAACATCCATATGCATGGAAGACTATTGTTCACAGAGTTGATATGTGTCATGCTCAACTTGAGGACGACTAACAACAACTACATGGAAGACTATTTAATACAACTAGTATTAAAATTTACTCACCAACCACTAATATAAAAAGTGAAGACACTGAAAATATTTACAAACTTCTGCAGTCTGAAGTTAATCAAACATGCAACCGATATGCATTAATAATTACCAGTGACTGACATATGAAAGTTAGAAACAAAGATCAGAAACTAGAATATATTGCCTTAGTGATTTGACAGTTCTGCCTAAGATAGCATGATAGAATCTTTACAAGACCTATGACTTATTCATTGCAAATATCTCTTTTTAAATCTCAAACTTAGTCATGTTTACAAACTTCTGCAGTCTGACATTAATCAAACATGCAATCAAGATGCACTGATAATTACTGGTGACTGGCATATGAAGGTCGGAAACAAAGAAGATCAGAAGCTAGATTATACTGCTTTGGTGACATAAACAATGCTGACAGAGATAGCATGACAGAATTTTGACAAGGCCAATGCCTTATTCATTGCAAATATCTTTTTTCAAAAGTCAAACTTAGTCACACTTTATTATTTCTGCAAACGTACCACAGTCCCTCAAATCTCTGTGTCTTTGAAATATTCTACTGTGTGTTGTTTTTTGGTGGTGGTTTGGTTTTTTTTGTTGTTGGGTTTTTTTTTTTCTTCTGACTGAACAAATTCCGCCTATGCTCAGAACTCAAATAGCACCTTCTCCAGCAATCTTCCCAGAATGCTTTACTCTGTGCTTCCACAGAACTCTACTTTCCTCTGAGTGCTTATCACATTTTATTGCAATCACTTGTTTAAATATTTCACTTCGCAGCCAGCTTTCTAGCTCTATTAATGTCTCAGAGGGAGATGGAAACATTGCCTTTTTATCTGCTCTGTCACCAGGTCCTATAAAGCAATTGGCTGCTAACCAAAATGTTTAAACTAATCAGCTATTCTGAGAGAGAATGATGCAGCAGTCTGCTTCTGTAAAGATTTACAGCCTTGCGACCTAATGGGCCAGCTTTACTCTTTTCTATAGGCTGAATCAGAATTGACTCAATGTCAGCGTGTTATCACCTGGTCTTAGCAAAGCAGCTAAAACAAAGAAGGAAGCCACTAACCACCTGCTGAGTGAACTGAGCCTCAAAAACAAACCCCCTCCACAGCAGCCATAGTCAAAGGAATAGTTCACATACATGAATTAGCACAAAGAGGTGGTATTTTCTTTATTCCTGTTTTCCGTCAATTCAAAGGCTGGATGAGTAAGTTTAAAGAATAATGATGTACCATTATGAGACTAAATGAAGAAGGATTATTTACCACAAACAGAAAAACATAGAAATTCCTCTACATTTTGCAGACTTTCATGAAGACGATACATAATTTCAACACTTTAAAGTATGTGTGCCTTGACAAGGGAGTAAAAATAAATGCTAATAAGAGTAAATGTTTTGTTGTTGGTGGGACTGTAAAAAACTACAATGACTCTGGAAGGCAGTTTGGCATTTCTTCAGAAAGCTGAACATAGAAATTCCATATGACCCAGGTTTTCTACTGCTTGGAATATACTCCGAGAGATTTAGAACTGAGGCACAAATGGAGACTTGTACACCAATGTTCATAGCAACATTATTCACTATTGCAAGAACATGGAAACAGCCCAAATGTCCAATCACAATACAATTGATTGAGAAATTATGGTACATTCACATGATAAAATATTATGCAGCATGCAGGAGGAATGATTTTGTAAATCACTAACTTGGGAAGGACTGGAGAGCATTATGCTAAGTGAATGAACTATGTCCCATAAGGACAAATACTGTATAAAACTATTATTGCAGAATATGTATGATGATCCAAGGGGTGGGGGGTTAGGAACAGAGAAGTGAGGGTAGACAGGGGACAGGTAATCATAGGGTCACACAATTTGATGGGTGGAGGAATAAGGGGGAAAGGAAATGGGAAAGATGTGAAAAACAATGTATATGAACTTTGCAAATAAACCAGTAAAAAGTTATCTATTTAAATATATAATATATGATATATAATATATAATGCAGCATTATTATAATATATTACTATTATATTTCCCTGTGCACATTATGGTAACAAACACAGAGTCTCCTATAAAATATTTTGCATGATTGAACAAATTAAAGAAGGAATAATGAGACCATGAAGGTAATGAATTAGATCTTACTTACTGGCCCACAGAAGTGATGACAAAAGTGAAAGGTATACCAAAGTGCAACCCCAGCCACTTGAAAATAACACCAAACTTTGGTGTTGAGAAAAGGGAAAAAAAACGCCTGTGAGTATTCATGTCATTACTACATGGCATATATGATCACTGTTAGAAAGATCCACATTTTATCATTGTCACTGCCCTCATATTACATATGAGAAAATGGTACTTGACGGATGAAGTATCCTATGTTTTTGTTATTGTTGTGTGCCATTGAGCTGCTTGCAGATCATAGTGACCCTCCTCTATCTTGAGCCAACTTCATTGTCTCTGACATTGCAGGCCCATTACACTAGTCAATGAGTCAATCCATTTGATTAAATGTCTTCTCTTGCACTGTCCCTCCACCCTTCCAACCATGATGTCCCTCTCCAACGACTGGTCCCTTCTGGCAAAATCCCCAAAGTATGTGAGGTAGAACTTAAAAATCCTTGCCTCCAAAGAGCAGCCTGGTTTCACCCTCTCCAGAATAGACCTGTTTGTTCTCTTAGCAGTCCATGATATACTCAATACTCTTCTCCAGCACCACAACTCAAAGGCATCAATTCTATCATTTTTAGTCATTGCTCAGCTCTCTGATGCATAACAAGTAATTATGAAGACCAGGATCAGGTGCACCTTAGTCTCTAGACTGACATAACTACTCTTTAACACTTTGGAGTGGTCCCTGAAGAATATTTTCCCCAATGCCATTCATCTTATGATTTCCTGACTGCTGGTGCTAAGAGTGCTGAGGAAGCTGAAATTGTTAACAACGTCAATCTCTTCTAAACCTATCATGGTGCTGCCCAATAATTGGTCCAGTGGTGAGAATATTTGTTTTCTTAATGTTAAGCTTCAATCCACATTGAAGTCTGCAGTCCTTTACCTTCTGCAGAAAATGTTTCAGGTCTTCCTCAGTTTTAGCAAGCAAGGTTGTATCATCTGCATAATGCAGGTTGTTGATAAGTCTTCCTCCAATCCAGATGTCACACTCCTCCTCATAAAGTACAGCTCCTGAATGATCCCTGAAGATTGAAAAGGTATGGAGACAGGACACACCCCTGATGCACTCCTTTCTTAATTGTCAATCATGCAGTGTTTCCTTGATCTATTCTGATGACTGCCTCTAGGTCCACGTATATGTTTCTCATGAGCACAGTCAAGTGTTCTAAGATTTCCATTCTTCTCAAGGTTATCCATAATTTGTTGTGATCTACACAGGAAAATTCATATGCCTAGTCAAGGAAACACACATAGACATTCCTCTGGTAGTCTTTTATTTCAGCCAAGATCCATCTGACATTGGCAACGTATTTCTAGTATTTCTGTTAATGTACTCTTCCAATCATTTCTGGATAATATTCAGCAGGATTTTGTTAGCATATGATTTTCTTCACCACCTTATTGTATCTAGAAGAGAACTATCCAAACCTTTCAAATTGTGTCAGCAATGTGAACAGAGACAATAAGTCACAAAACTTAGCAGAGGCTCTGTGGCAAAGATCTCCTCTCAGTACTGCCTCAGGCAAAAAACAAAAAAACCTCAAACTTTCCCTGAAGTTGATAGCTGAGATTTGGACTTACAGCCTCCTAAATAAGAGATAAATAACAACATGAGAGACCATTAGCAGTGTGAGGTGTAAGGCATCACAGAAGTCACTTGTGATCGTATTAAGAGGTGGTTGGGAGAAGGAGGGCTTGACCAGGTAGCCAGCTGTGCAAGGAATGGGCATGTGGCAGGGAAAGGGAAAAGACACATGTGCTTTGGGGTAGGGGTGGGAGTGGGGGGCATCTCGGGAGGATAAGGCACAATGTTATAATGAAATGCTCACGGAACTGGAGTTAGACAATCAAAAGGGCTGAACGCGCTCAGCATTTCTTAAACTGAAGGACTAAAGAACAAATTCAAGCCATGAGTTACAATGCTTAAGATGCTATGGGCAGAATACTGAATGATTCAGGAAGCATTAAAAGAAGATGGAAGGAGTGTACAGAGTCATTGTACCAAAAAGAATTGGCTGACACAGAAGAATTTCAAGAAACAACATATGATCAAGAGGCAATGGCAATGAAGGAGGAAGTGCAGGCTGCTCTGAAAGACTTGGCAAAAAATAAAGCCCCAGGAATTGATGGAATACCAATTAACGTATTGAACAAACAGATGCTGCCCTGGATGTGCTCACCAAGTTGTGCCAAGAAATCTGGAGGACAATTATTTGACCAACTAAGTGGAAGAGATCCATATTTATTCCCATTTCCAAGGAAAGTGACCTAATAGAGTGTGGAAATTATAGAACAATATCACTAATATCACAGGCTAGCAAAAGCCTTCCAAAGATTATCCAGAAATGACTGGAACTGTACATTTACAGAGAACTACCAGAAATACCAGCTCAACATCAAGAAGATTCTCACCATTGGGCCAACTGGCAGCACCACAATAGATGGAGAAGAGATTGAGGTTGTCAGCAATTACAGCTTGCTCATTTCCAAAATCAACACTCTTCGCCAGCAGTCAGGAAATCAAAAGATGAACCACACTGGGAAATCTGCTGTCAGGGATCGCTCCAGAGTGCTGAAAGGCAAAGATGTCAGTCTAGAAACAAAGGTGTGCCTAATCCAGGCCATGGTCTTCATATCCCTAAGGATGACAGAAAAAGAATTGATACCTTTGAGTTGTGGTGCTGGAGAAGAGTCTTGAACAAACCATGGACTGCCAAGAAAACAAATAGGTCTGTCTTGGAGAAAGTGAAACCAAGTCACTCCTTGGAAGCTAGAATTTTAAAGGCTCTGTCTCACACACTTTGGGTATGTGGCCAGGAGAGACCTGTCCTTGGAGAAGGACATCATGCTCGAAAGGGTGGAGGGACAGCACAGGCGAGGAAGACCCCGGATGAGATGGACTGATATAGTATCTGGGACAATAGGGGTTGGTGTGTCAGAATTAATGAGACTGGCTCAGGACAGGGTAGGGTTCAGAATTGCTGTACACAGGGCAGCAATAACTTGCAAGTGACTCAACAGCACATAACAACAACAACATACTATATTGCTTAATTTTATTTAAGCCTCTTGTTTACAGTCAACAAGACCTCAGGGAGGGCCTCTGTGTTTAAAAATTGATGGTTGTTATACTTTGGAGGAATATTCTTCTAAGTGGTTCAGCACTCTTCTGTCATTATGTTATACTGAGGTAACCTGGTGTTGCTGGGATGCTGAACCTTGTGCCATTGGTGTTTCAAATGGCATACCAGTTACCCTTGGTGGACAGTATTTGGTGAAGCTCCCAGTTTAAGACAGGTTTAGAAACAGAAGTGACATCCACTCCATTTCCCAAACAATATGCCTCTGGAAACTCTATGAATTTTGAAAAAAGATAGTTATCTAAAGGTTTCAGGTCTTTTTTTCATAAAGTCACTATTAGTCATGCTCAACTCGATGACAATCAACAAGAAGATCTTCCTAGTAGTGGAATAGCTGGTTCATATTGCATTTCTTTTTTTTTTTCATAATCATAAATTTTTTAATTCTCATAAAGCCTTATAATCACTTTTAAAAGCATGTGACATGGTAGATCTTTTATACAATGTGAGAAGTGTTCTTCATATTGCATTTCTATGTTAAGCTTTTTGAAGAAATGCCAAACTGCCTTCCAGAGTGATTGTTTCATTTTATAACTACCTCAACAATGTATGAGAGTTCCACTCTCTCTCCACATCTTCTCCAAGATGTATTGCTTATCATCCTGTTAAACTTCATCACAGCAACTGGTATAAGATGGTATTTCATTGTGGTTTTTATTTGCATCTTTCTGATTGGCAATGATGATGACCATTCTTCATGTGTCTGTTTGCCACCCAAATTTCTTCCTTTGTGAAGACTCTTTTCATGTCTGTCTTTTGACCATTTTATGATTGGACTGTCAGGGGTGTGTTTGTTATTTGGGTTTTTCTTTTACTGTTTTATGAGACCCTTGTCTGAGATGTCACTGGTGAATGTTTTCTTCCCAGCCAGCAGGTTTTCTTTCCAGCCTGTTAGAAAAAGTTTTTAATGCACACAGGGACTTAATCTTTAGAACAAGGACTAGACAAGGATACCCACCTTCACAACTACGAGTCACTGTTGTATTGGAAGTACATGGTAGGGCAATACTGCAAGAGAAGGCAATAAGAGGCATCAAGATCAGCAAAGAAGTGGTAAAATTCTTGCTATAGAGCAATGGTGTCTCTCTGGAGACTAAGTTCTGACACAGGCCACGGTCTTTGCAATCACTTGTTATGCATCAGAGAGTTGGACAATGACTAGGGAGAATAGAAGGAGAATTAATGCGTTTGAGTTGTGGTGTTGGAGAAGAATAGTGAGGGTACCATGGGCTGCTAGGAAAACAAACAGATTCATCCTGGAGAGGATTAAACTAGGTGGGTCCTTGGAGGCAAGGATTCTGAGGCTTCATCTGACATAATTTGGACATGTTTTGAGGAGGGACCAGTCCTTAGAGAGGGACATCATGCTTTGTAGGGTGGAGAGACGGCACAGGAGAGGAAGGCCCTCTTTGAGGTTAATTGATTCACTGACTGGGGTAATCGGGATGGGTGTGTTGGAGACAGTGCAATTGGCACAGGACAGAGTAGAGTTTAGTAGGGCTGTTGAACAAAGGGTCGCTATGAGTCACAAACGACTCGACGGCAGAATAACAACAACAACAACAACAATAACAACATATGAAGATGATATGATAGCATACATAAAAAACCTCAAGGACTCAATAAGAAAACTTTTGGCCCTAGTTGACCAGTTTAGTAGAGTGTTAGGATACAAAAGCAATACACAAAAATCAGTGAGATTCCTCTCCAGTAACAAAGCACAGAGAAGGAAATTAAGAAAGCAACACCATTTACAACAGTCAACCACAAATTGAGATACTTGCAAATAAACTTAACCAGAGATCCAAAAGACTTTTACAAAGAAAATTACCAAACAGTATTGCAAGAAATAATATGTGAACTAACTAATTGGGAAAATGTTCCCCATTCATGGATAGGAGGATTCAGTGTAGTCAAAATGATAATCCTAGCAAGAGCAATCTACATGTTTAACACAATTACAGTATCAATACTAAATTCCTGCTTGCTCGCTTCGGCAGTACATGTAAGAAAATATAGATACTAAATTCATTTATAAAGAGATAGAAAAGGCGATTGGTAGCTTATTTGCAAAGAAAAGAGATCCTGAATAAGCAAAGCACTTCTGAAAAACAAAAATGAAGTGGTAGGCATAAAACTCCCTGATCTCAAAACCTACTACACAGCTGTAATATCCAAAACAGCATGGTACAGGTACGACAACATACACACAGACCAACGGAACAGAATCGAGAATTCAGAAATTAACCCATCTACACATAGGCAAATGGTATTTGACAAGGAAAAAAATCTGTCAAATGGGGAAACAATCACTTCTTCCACAAAGGATGCAGGCAAAACTGGATTTCTCCTGGCAGAAAGCTGAAGTAGAATCTACATTTCATGCCATACACAAAAACCAACTTAAGGTGGGTCAGAGGCCTAGGGATAAAGCTCAAGACCATAAAGATAATAAGATACTGAATGTGGGGAAAAAAACCTAGAAGGCCAAGCCTATAATAAAAATAGGCTGGCAAATGCAGCCAGAAATGCACAACCGATTGGGAAAGGATAACATTGATGAATGGGATCTTCTAAAGATTAAGTGCCTGTGTGCGTCAAAAACTTTTTGTATGCATTAAAGGAGCAATGGTGGACTATTAAGCACTCAGTTGCTAACTAAAAGGTAGTGGTTCAAACCCACTGACATGCTCCACCAGAGAAAGATCTCATGCTTTTTCTATAAAAAACACAGCTAGTAAATCCAACAGAATAGTCCTACTCTGTCACATGAGGTTATTATTAGCTAATGGAGTGGCATCCACTACCTAAACAACATGCCTCTGGAAACTCTGAGCTTTGATAAATGACGGTGGTGATACAAAGGCTTCAGGCCTTTTGTTTCGAGGGATGTGATGAGATGAGTTGGAGTCATGCTCGAGTGGACAGCAATGAACAACAATAACATTTTGATACAGTGTGTTGTTGAGAGTCTTCCTCTCTTTCGCTGACCCTCCACATTTCCAAGTATGATGTCTTTTTCCAAGAACTGGGCCTTCCCAACTACATGCCCAAAGTATGTAAAATGAAATTTCACCATCCTACCTTCTGAGGAGTACCCTAGCTACATTTTGTCTGAGATATATTTATTTGTTCTTTTGGCAGTCTCCCAGATATTCAGTACTCTTAACACACATCAATCAATTCTTCTTCTATCATCCTTAGTCACTGTCAAACCTTTAGATGCATAGTGGTGATGGTGCTGTTATGTGCCATCAAATCGCCTGCAACTCATAGTGACCCTGTATACAACAGCTCTGAAGCCTGCTCTACGCTGAGGGAACCTTACTGTCTCCGACACACCCATCCCCATTATCCCAGTCACTGAGTCAATCCATCAAGCTTCTTCCTTTCCTGTGCTGTCCCTCCACCCTCCCAAGCATAATATTCCTCTCCAAAGGCTAGTCATTGTTTGTAATATGCCAAAAGTAGATCAGATGAAGCTTCAGAATCGTTGTCTCCAAGGAGCATTCCAGCTTCACCCTCTCCAGGACAAACCTGTTTGTTCTCCTAGCAGTCAGTGGTATATTCAATACTCTTCTTCAGCACCACAGCTCAAAGGCATCAGTTATCCTTCTACCATCCCTAGTCACTGTCCAGCTTTCTGATGCATAACACATAATTGTTAAGACCATGGCCTGGATCACATACATGCACGTTAGTCTCCAGACTTTGCACAGTCAGTAACTGAAAAGACTTGAATCAAGTGTCTTTAATTTTAATATTAACTTATTTTACTTCACAGATAATGTTCTTTTTGTACATTGAAGTCTTGTGTCACCCTTTTTCCAACAACATGTGCTCATTTCATGTCTCTAGGTCATAATTTGATGGTAGTTGTTGTTAGGAGCTGTTGAGTCAAACACGACTCATAGCAACCCTATGAACAAAAGATGTGAACCCTGTTCTATCCTGCTCCATCCTCACACTTTCTGACACTCAAGAGCCCACTGCAGCAGTGACCATATCCATGCACCTGGTTGAGGGTCTTCCTCTCCTTCACCAACCCTTCACCCTTCCCAGCATCATGTCCCTCTCCAAGCAACAGCACCTCCTAGCAACATGTCCAAAGTATGTGAGGCGAAGATTAATCATTCTTGCCTCCAAAGAACACTCTGGCTGCACCCTTTTCAAGACATATCTGTTCATTCTCCTGGCAGTCCATGGAATGTTCAGTGCTCTTCTCCAACACCACAGCTCAAAGGCATCAATTCTTTTTCTGTCATCCTTATTCATTGTCCAGGTCTCAGATGCATAGGTAGTAAATGGAAAGATTATGGCCTGAATCAGACACCTTAGTCCCCAAACTGAAATCACTATTCCTTAATAATTTAAAAAGGTCTCTAACATCATATTTTCCCAGTGCGATGCATGTCCTTATTTTATGATTGGAGGTGTTGATTGTGGAGCCAAGCATGATGAAGGTGTTGACAATTTCAATCTCCTCTGGTTAAGAATCTTTGTTTTCTTGATACTGAGACACAATCCTTACTGAAGGCTGCATTCCTTGATCTTCTGCAGTAAGTACTTCAAGTCCTCCTCATTTTTAGCAAGTAAGGTTGTGTTATCTGTATAACACAGGTTACTGATGAGTCTCCC
The DNA here is from genome assembly GCF_000299155.1 of Elephantulus edwardii. Lineage (NCBI taxonomy): Eukaryota > Metazoa > Chordata > Mammalia > Macroscelidea > Macroscelididae > Elephantulus > Elephantulus edwardii. The sequence continues at coordinate 8,970,700 of NW_006399872.1, forward strand.
TCCAAACCTGATGCCACACTCCTCTTCATAGAGTCCAGCTTCCCAGATAATTTGCTCAGCATATAGAACGGGTATGGAGAGAGAATACAACCCTGACATACACCTTTCCCAATTCCAAACTATGCTGTGCTCCTCTGCTCCATTCACGCAACAGTCTCCTGATCCAGGTAGAGGTTCCTCACGAGCACAATCAAGTGCTCTGGGATTCCAATTCTTCTCAAAGTCAGCCACAACTTGTGTGATCAACACAGTCAAACACCTTTGCATAGTCAATAAAGCATAAATATTCTCACAATATTCTAAACTTCTCATAATGCTATTATTGCTCATTTAATAGACAATAGAGTATAAGCATTAGTTTTTACAGCACTGAGAAACCAAAAGAAATCATGTGACTAGCTTTATTGGAATATATGCCTTATTACAGGAACTGCACTTATATCTCCAAGGTATGTCTGTACTCCAAAGATCTAGGCTTGCTTTTTGATGATGGTTAATTATGCAGCTTAAACTCTTTTCTGATATCTGTAGATAGAAAAACCCTTATCTGTGAACAAATTATCCACTTTGTGGAGAGCAAATTATCCTCCACAATGAAGAGGAGACAGTTTTTAAAAAGATTCTACTTTTCCCACTATTCAGTCTATATACTCAAACTCTAAAAGAAAAATATGTTGCCCAAGAAAATAACAATTTACACAGGTAAGTAAATAAGCTAACAGCTTTCAAGTTAAAAAATAAGGCTTTTCAGTAGTTTAAAAAAATGAAAACTTAAATAGCACATTTTTTAAACTTACGCACTTGGAAATACCAAGTCATGTTTCAACCACGGACAATACCATATGCAACCATATTTATTTTCTTATTGTTTTACCACAAATGTAGGTGGCATTTCTTAGGATATTTTTAGTTTGGTTTTGGGTATTGATGTTTTCCCCTCAATATATAATTGATTCCAGAAAGTGTCTTAAATAGAGTTTCCTGTTTTATAAACCCCAGTGAACTCTTCCACTTTATTTGTCAATTCTATATGCAGCCAGTTTATAAATAATCCTTACATTTAGGGGGAAAATTAGTATTTCACTCTAATCTTCCCGTCAATAAAGAAACAAAAGGGAAAGAAAATGAGTGATGGCTTTTTCATAGTCACATAAGGTCCTTACTAGAAGGAGATGTGTATGTACAAATTAAATCGCACATGACTTTTTATTCTCAGAACATATTTTAAAAAATTTACATGGGCTTATTTAAGACCTATCACACAACAGCCACAAATTAACCTACTTCCACTTCATGTATATAAGGAAATTAATGTGGTTTCCTTAACCTTTTTATTCATCTGGCCTGATTACACACTTACTAAATTCACTGTATTAGCTCATAATGATTATAGCTGACCCTCCACTGGGGTTTTTTTTTAATTTATTTATTTAAATTTATTATTAATTTCAGTAAAAATTTACAGTGACTTTGGATTTCCATTCATTCATTGTTGCACTTTTCACCCCTCCCAATCCTCCCCCCTGGTACACTACCTTCTTGGAAAAGTAAAAGAAAAATTCTCTCGTTGTTTTACAAACCCTGCCCCAGGTCCACTACACCATGAGCCTTCACTCTAGACCCTGTCATGACAAAAATACCTAATCACATATCCCTTTTAAACCGTTTTCTCCCTCATCTGTTTCAACGCAGTACACATTATTGAACCCATCTTTCTCAGTCTTTCCCCAACCCCAAGGTCAGTCCTGTTTTACAACAGTGGCACCATGCAGTATTTGTCCTTTTGTGACTGAGATACTTCACTCAACATAATGTCCTCCAGAGTCACCCATTTTGAATAATATTGCATGAGTTCCCTGTTTTTCAATGCAGCCTAGTATTCCATTGTGTGAATAT
>NW_006399872.1:8972775-8998769 GCF_000299155.1 Elephantulus edwardii
TTAATAGACATTTACAGAGGTTTTGGATTTCCATTCATTCATTGTTGCACTTTTCTCCCTGCCCACCCCTATTTCCAACTTTTTGAGAAAACACCATACCGCCTCCCACAGTGGTTGCACCATTTTACACTCCCACCAACAGTGAATAAGAGTTCCAGTTTCTCCACAGCCTCACTAGCATTTGTTGCTTGCCACTGGGTTTTCTATTGCAAAGGAGGAGATTGCCCATCTTTCTCCAGAAGAGTACCTGGTAGATATGAACCACATGCCTTTGGGTTGGCAGCTCAACTCCTTACAGCTAGTCCACCAGAGCTCCTCATTATGATTAGTATTTCTTTTCTAGCACTACGGCAGTTGTAATTAAATGCTGTTATTGTGTACCGTAAAGTCAGACCAAGCCATAGCTGACCCTCTGGTGGGTTTTCAGAGGCAGTTAATCACACAGAATGAGACTGCCCATCTTTCTCCCTCACAGCAGCTGGTGGATTCAAACCACATGCCTTTGGCATGCAATGCAGCTTCTTGCCACTGTTATTATTGTTGCTGATTGCCATTAAGTCAAGCATGATGCACAGTGACCCTATGAACAAAAGGCCTGAAGCCTTTCTATAACTATCATTTCTCAAAGTTCATTGAGTTTCCAGAGACATGTTGTTTAGGAATTGGATGCCACTCCTGCTTCCAATCTTGCCACTAGGCCACACCAGAATTAAAGATGGGCTGTTATGGTTAGGTACCACATCGAGGTAAGTATGACTTATAGCAGCCCTATGAACAGTAGACCTGAGTCTTGCTCTCTCCTGCACCATCCTCCCAATTCCTAAGATGCTCAAGCTCCTTGTCATGGTGTCAATCCATCTAGTTAAGGGTCTTCCTTTCTTTCTTTGATCCTTCGTCTTGCTAAACAGAAAAGTCTTAACCCAAAAGTGCCCTGGTGGCACAGTAATTATACACTTGGTTGCTAACTGAGAGGTCATCAGTTTTAAACTGCTAGCCCACCCTGTGAAGGGAAGATGTGGGAGTCTGCTTTCATAAAGATGACAGTCTGTGAAGCCCTATGGGGCAGTTCTACATTGTCCTGTAGGTTCACTAGCACTGGAAATCCACTCAAAAGCAAGAGAGTCTTGTTCTAGTTTAGTATTAAAAGAAATGCATGCATATCCACACCACACAAAGCAAAGGCACAGTCCCAATATACGTGAGTGTTAGTTGTACTGGACAATTTCGATTTGGACAAAGACAGTGTCTCTTCTGTTTATCACTATATCCTTAGCACATCATCTCATGCTGTACATGATAATACTTAGTAAATACCTGGTAAATTCAGGAGCTAAATCTAAGACTCATTGCAAGCTTTGTTTTCCATGAAATTCACAAGAAACTCTGGTATCTTAGAGCCTTACATGTTGCGCTGAATGGTCGCCAGTCCAGCTGCTTCACTGGAGCGAGATGAGACAATATATTCCCATTAACGTTTACAGCTCAGGAAACCTGCTGTAAAGTTGACACAAGTTGGAATAGACTCAAAGGCAATCAGTTTGTTTGGTTTAGTTTCTGCACCATTAACTGAAAGGTCACTAGTTCAAAATCACCATACATGTGAGAGAATGGTGAGCAGTCTCAAAGTACAGCAAGGGAAACCTATGAAACAACATGGCATCAGGACCAAAGGAAGACTCATCAGTTATGCAGTTGACACAGCTTTGCTTGTTAAAAGTGAGGAGGATTTGAAAAGCTTGCTGCAAAAGATCAAGGACTATAGGCTTCAACATGGATTGCATGTCAAAATAAAGAAAACAAAAATCAAACGAATAGAGAAGCTGTGGTATATTCACACAATGAAATATTATGCAGCATTGAAAAACAAGGAACTCATAAAATATACAAAATGGGTAATCCTGGAGGATATTATGATGAGTGAAATATCTCGGTCACAAAAGGACAAATACTGCATAATGTTGATATTATAAAACACGACTGACATGGGAGTTGGGCAGAAACGAAGAGGGGATAATGTACACTACATTGAAGCAGATGAGGGAAAGAACTGTTAAAAAGGAATATATGCGAGGTAATAAAAGGAATATATGATTAGGTATTATTTGCATCACAAGAGTGCAGAATAAGAGCAGCATAGCAAAGTGGACTGGAGTTGGGGCGGAGGAAATTTTGCAACAATGAAAAGTTTTTTTCAAAGAGAAAAGTGAACTAGAGGGATGGGTAGAAAGGAAAATGTGCAACAATGAATGAATGAAATCCAAGTTCTCTATAAACTTTCATAAAAATCTCGATTAAGTTTTTAAAAAAAAAACCAACAAAAAAATGAAAATCCTCACCACTGAGCCAATAAGCAATGTCATGATAAATAGAGAAAGTACTGAAGTTGTCAATGATTTCACCGTGCTTGAATCAACAACACCCTTAATACCAAGCATCAGGAGATCAGGAGATGTATTGCACTGGACAGGTCTGCTGTCAGGGATCTCGCCAAAATACATAAAAGCAATATCTGTCTGAAGACTAAAGGGTGCCTGATTTAGGCCATGATTTTTTCAATCACTTGCTATGCATCTGAGAGCTGGATAATGAATAAGGATAATAGAAGAACTGGTGCCTTTGAGATGTGGTGTTGAAGAGGAATACTGAATATCACATGGACTGCCAAAAGAACAAACAGATAAGTCTTGGAAAAAGTGCAGACAGAATGATCCTTAGAGGCAAAGATCGTGATGCTTTATCTCTCATACTTTGGGCTAGTTGCTATTCCTTGAAAAGAGTCTTCATGCTTGGAAAGGTGGAAAGATGAGTGAAAAAGAGGAAGACTCTCTCAACAACATGGACTGACACAGTGACAGCAGCAATGGACTCAAATGTGTCAGAGACGATGAAGATGACATGGGAAAGGACAGGGTTCAGGTCTGTTGTTCATAGCATTGCTATGAGTTATACTCGATGGCACCTATCAACAATATAGTGTTGTGATGAGTTGTAATCAACTCCATAGCAAGATAGCTCAAACACCCTCTCACCTCTGTGCCTAAGCTCAGTGACTTCCTGGGAAGGCAGGGTTTTCCCCATTTCCCTAGCATTTCTGCTTGAGTAGCTCCTGGAGTCACTTGTCATAGATGGTGGGTCCTGGCAGGTCATCACGAAGGACTTCCCACATATCTCAGAAAGAGTAGCTGGGACAGAACCAAGTGGCAGTCAGTCAGCATTGGTGCAGAGTGGAAATACAGGTAGTGTTTGTTGATGTACTAAAAGAAAACCACCTCACTTCGTAGCCACTGTGGTCAGCCAAGGGTTAGATTTTTTTTTCCCTTTTATATTGGTTTGCAAGTGGCCGTACAGCGGTCACTTGTGGTTACTGTGAGGCTGAACACTGTGACACTGATGTGTCAAATGCATTAATGCCTGGTTACCCAATGCGAACAGAAAGTGGGGTGGAGCTACCCGATGAAAACAAGCTTGGAAGGAGGAGTGGCATCCACTTCCATAATAGCTTGCCTCTGGAAACCCTATGAACCTGGAGAGAGGATGAAAGGCACCCAAGTGTCAAGGACTCTCCTTCACTGGGTTGCTATGAGTCGCCTGCGACTCAACAGCACTTAACAACAACAACAACATTGGTTTGCATACAAAATTTCATATACATTGTGTTTCACACTTTCCTTCATTCACACTGTATTTCATACAATTATCATCACTGTGTTTTATAAAATTAATCACCATTAAACTATGCCCACCATTACCCTGTCTTTTCTGGTCCCCATCAAGTCTTTCCCATTTCCTTTTCCTCCTCCCTCCACCCACAAAATTATACAACCCCATGAACCCCCCGCTGCTTGCCCTCACCCCTCTGTCCCCACCCTTTCCCCCCTGAGCCTCCATACAAGTTTTATTAGTTATCTGTCTATTTTTACAACAATCGTCTTATGCAGTCCGTATAACCCAGTTAGTCCACTACTAGGAATATACCCCAAGGAACTTAGAACTGAGACACAAATGATATTTGTACATCAATGTTAATAGTAGCATTACTTATCATTACAAGAACATGGAAATAGCTCAAATGTCCAACCACAATCAAAGGGATTGAGAAATTGTGGTACATTCACACAATGGAATACTACACAGAACACAGAAGCAATGATTTTGAAAAAAATCTACATAACTTGAGAGAGACTAGAGAGCCAACTAAACTCAGCCACAGCTTCTAAAAGTGTATGTAGGCATCACTTGTTATTCATACAGTGGTGGTCTGAAAGCAAACAAGGCTTCTTAAAGAAACCAGGACATTTCAGTAGAAAACTGTTTCTTCTACAGACAGAAAGTGGGAGAAAGATGGATAATCTCCCCTGTGTGATTTACAGTCTCTGAAAACTCATGATATAGTCAACTATGAGTCAGTTCTGACTTGATGGCAATAAGTTAGAATTAGTTATGGAGAAAAAGAGGGTGCTCTTGTGGTGTAGCCAATAGTGAGTTGTTAATCCAAAGGCTTCACATAACTGGCTGTTCAAATCCACCATTAGCTCCAAGGAAGAGAGATGGACAGTCTCCCTGCTCCTCTGTTACAATTTACAGCATCGCAAACCAATGGGGAACTCACTTAACAGTGTAGAATGACAGAGAAGGACAAATGACAGCAAGAGAGAGACAGAGAGGAACACGAGGAAAACATCAAACAAGTTCAGATTCACTGACCTCTCATCAGTTCTACCACCAAAGAGTTTCCAGGACATACATCACAACAGGAAGAAACCGTCCAATTTACCTCCTATGGAGATGCTAGTGGATTCAAACTGCCAGAGATGCTCAGCATTTTGGTTAGTAGTGCAAGACACTACAGAGACTATACCTGGACTGTACAAAGTCGATGTTATAAAACAAAGTTACTCAAAAGTAACCTGTGAGTTAAAGACTGTAAGAGATTAATGAAACATAATAACTAAATGCAAATCCTTGATGAGCTCCTGACTCTTTAAATGAGTAAGCAAATCTGAAGAAGTCAATCAATGATTATAAGTTAAAAGAAAAAAAGCAAAGTAAGGCTTGAGTAACTAACTCAGCTTCCTTCTTATGGTAGTTAGGATTACATTAAAAAATATAAATCCACACCCAAAAACAAATGCTAGAAAGGTTGTGGAGAGATTAGAACATTTATTCATTGCTGGTGGGAGTGTAAAATGATGTAACCACTATGAAGGAGGTTTGGCGCTTTCTCTAAAAGTTGGAAATAGAACTACCATTTGACCCAGCAATTGCACTGCAGGGAATATAAAGAAACCAGAACCGCCATCCAAACAAATGTATGCACACCCATGTTTACTGCTGTGTTATTCACAATAGCAAAGATATGGAAACAACCAAGTGCCCATCAACAAACAAATGGATAGAAAAACTATGGTATAGTCACACAATGGAAAATATGCAGCACTGAAAAATAATGAACTTGTAAAACATTACACAACATGGGTGGCCCTGGAGGACACTATGCTGAGTGAAATGTCTCAGTCTCTAAAGGACAAATACTGCAGTACAAAACTGTTATGAAGCAGGACTGACATGGGGGTTGGGAGGAAAATAGGAAAAGAGTGGATAAAAAATGAACTGTATTGAAACAGATGAGGGAGAGAACTGTTTAAAAGGAATATATGATTAGGCATTGCATGTAAGACAACAGTAAAAAAAGGTACATTGTAGAGGACTGGAGGAGGGGGAGAGAAAGGGGTGGAAGGGAAGAAATTGTGCAACAATGAATAATATTTTTAAAAAGGAAGTGAACTGGGGGAGGGGAAAAAGGGGGGAGGGAAGAAATTGTACAATAATGAATGAATGAAAATGCAACTTTTTTGTGATTTTTTGTTAAAATCAAAATTAAAATAAAAAATGTTTTATATATGTCTATATATATATCTCCACATGACACAAACACACAAGCTAATGAATGCGTACAATAGTTCGGACTATATTTGTGAAAATGGATTAAGTTATAAGAGTTTTCTTCTACAAATAGTCTATAAATGTCAATATTGCTATTATAATAATAAATGTAATGTTTAAAAAAGATCTTAAGGTAATTCACTTACCATAGCTGAGTTTTTAATAGTCAAGCCTTTATCCAGTTTAAAAAGAACAGTCATGTTGTACCCAGTCTGATTTCCATGTCCATGAGGCCACCAAGTTGCTACAGAAGCATTCTGTTAATAAATAAGTCATTCTAAGTAATTGGTGACATATGTTTAGAAAAAATACAGTATAAGGATTCAGAGGCTTATGTCAATTTCTTAAGTAAGCAGGTTTAGAAATTCTGGGTTCTAAAATACCTACTCATAATAAGACAAACCATTCCAATAATACTTAAAGATCAATATTACTCACTATGCATCAGAGAGCTGGACAATGACTAGGGATGATAGTAGGAGCATTGATGCCTTTGAGCTGTGGTGTTGGAGAAGAGTATTGAATATAATATACATGGACTGCTAGGAGAACAAACAGGTTCATCCTGGAGAAGGTTAAGCCAGGCTCTCCTTGGAGGCAAGGATTCTGAAGCTTCATCTGACATATTTGGGACATGTTGCAAGGAGGGACCTGTGCTTGAAGAGGGACATAATGCTTGGGAGGGTGGAGGGACAGCACAGGAGAGGAAGACTCTCAATGAAATGAATTGATTGAATCACTGGGATAATGGGGATAGGGTGTGTCAGGGACAATGAGATTGGCAAGGGGTAAGGACTGTTGTACATAGGGTCACTAAGAGTCACAGGCAACTCGACTCGACAGCACATAACAAAAACAACATGCTAGAAATTTGGTATAGATTACTATACCAAAGGGTAAAAGAAAGAAATAAGATGAATGTTCAAAAAGTAATAGCTCCTACACTTACCACTCTGAGCTTCCTTTTATTCTTTTTTTTTTTATTAATTTCAATGAACATTTACAGAGATTTTGGATTTCCATTCGTTCATTGTTACACTTTGCTCCCCACCCACACCACCCCTACCCCCAGTTCACTCTTCTCCTTGAAAAACAAAAGAAAAACTTCTTCATTGGTATACAATCCCCTGCACACCCCCACCCCCACCCTAAGTATACTCCACTCTGCAAACCTCATTCTGAACTCTAATGGTAATCATAATGCCCTAAAATATACTGCTTTTAAACTGTTCTCTCCCTCATCGGCTTCAATGCAGTATACATAATTTATCCAGGTTTTTCTCAGTCTTACCCCAACCCTGATGTCAGCCTCATTCTACAACAGTGGCACCGTACAGTATTTGTCCTTTTGTGACTGAGATATTTCACTCAGCATAATGCATTTTTAACATGGAAAATTTTTAACTTTGAGGTTGGCTTTTCTTTCAAGGCACCACTAGAAGTTGTTTAACATTCTGAATAGTTACTAAATGTTGAGATGCCCCTGTCATTTCTGTTCAAAGCTATGGTTTATCAAAAAGAAAAAGTTAAATGCAGTTCACCTCTATCCATGAGAGATCATGAGTTTAGAATCAGAGTTCTAGACATAGAATAAGCACTAATATTAAAAACAACTGAAAAGCACCAAAATTGGAGCACTACTATTTAAAAGTATTGCTTAGCATGTCTTTTCCTTATTTAAGATAGTTTAAGTGATAAAGAATACTATAAATACTGAGGGAGCTCTGGTGGCCTAGTGGCAAGAAGCTGCACTGCAGTCCTAGAGATACATGGTTCAAATCCACCAGAAGTTTCTGCTGGAGAAGGAAGGGCTATCTCCTTCTGTACCAGTCAGATCCAGTTTGATGGTACACACACAAAAATAATAAAATTTTAAATTTTTTTTAAAAAATACTTAAAACATTGTAGAAAAAATAAAATACAACACAGTTGACTTCCTAATGAGAAAGAATGCCAGTTTAATGACATTCTTCACATCTCTAATCTTTAAAGCTTGGATAAATAAATTCTTAGCACTTATGCACACAAAATATATGAGAAGTTAAAAATAGAGAAGAAAATTTTTGTTGTTGTTATGTTGTTATGTGCCGTCGAATCTCTTGCAACTCATAGCGACCCTATACAGCCTTCAGGTCACAGGGAGTTCTGCTTTTTTCAGGGAATTGCACTGCCAACCCAAAGGCACAGGATTTGAATCCACCAGCTGCTCCACAGAAAAAAAATGGGCCGTCTCCTCCTGTGCAATTTACTGCCCCTAAAAACCCACCAGAAGGTCAGCTATGAGTCACTTCCCACTTGACAGCACATAATTACAACTCAGGTTCTTCAAGTTTTTTAAGTTCTTCATGTTTGGCTGCTAGTGGCTACTCCACAAGAAAAAGATGGGCAGTCTCCGCCCATAACTATTACCAGCTGCAGAAACTTGAGGGACAATTACCATAAGCTGGAATCAACTGATCAGCAGTAGGTTGGACCGGTGGATAGTTAGTCCTTACTTTCTAACAATCCCTTTTAAACAAGTATTGCTTTTCAACATGTCCTCCTCAGGAAGTAGTATCCTTTACCTTGTTTATGTTGATAAGCAGTTTAACCAGACTTTGCCCAGGGATGAGGTCAACGCTGCGTATGTGCTGAATTTGCAATTTAGGAATGGATACAATCACTTGAGCACATATTGGCTGTGAGCTGACAACATCGAAAGAAGACTCTATTTCAAGGGTCCACCTCTGGGTACTGTTATCTAAAGCAAAAAGAAAAAGAATTTATCTATAAAGTATGTTAAGTATTCCCCTTGCACTCCTCAGGAGGCACTGATGATAAGACCAAAGCAAATTCTAAGCCAGTGAGAGGTCCACAAAGGCTGCCATGAAAAAAGATTCAATGGATATTTTCTTTTCATCATCAGAGTTCAATCCTTCACCCTAAACATTCACCAAAACTACATCCACTCTAGAAATGTTAGGACTATACAGATACTACAAACAAAAAAATAAATGATAGATAAAAAGATAACATAAATCTTCTAAGATACACTTACACTTATTCCTTTATATAAAGTAAAAATAATACATGTTTTTAAGTCATGTTATATAGTATAAATGTATACATTGGAATGAATCACAATGTAAAGTGCATATACATATAAAATTTGTTTTAAAATGTACATGATTTATCTAAAAAATATTTACCAAAAAGTTTGTGTGTCATGTGATTTGCTAAGTGACAGAAATTAGTGACCAGGATAAACAAGACCCCTGCCTTCCTGGGTCTTTTATGATGTGAAGAGTCTTGAACATACCATGGACTGCCAAGAAAACAAATAGGTCTGTCTTAGAGAGGGTGAAACCAAGTCTCTCCTTGGAGGCTAGGATTCTGAAGCTCTGCTCACTTACTTTGGGCACGTGGTGAGGAGAGATCAATCCTTGTAGAAGGACATGATGCTCAGAAGAGTGGACGGACAGCACAGGAGAGGGAGACCCCAGAAGACACGGATTGATACAGTAACTGGGGCGATGGGGGTTGGTGTGTAGGAGTCAGTGAGACTGGCTCAGGACAGAGAAGGGTTCAGAGCTATTGTACATAGGGTCGCTATACAACACAGGCGACTTAATGGCACATAAAACAATAACAAACCATGACTGATTTGGAAGCAGGAGTGGCATCCACTTCGTAAATAACATGCCTCCAGAAACTCTATGAAATAAATGTCAGTAGTTGTAGAGGGGCTTCGGTCCTTTTGTTCATAGGGTTGCTATGAGTCATGCTCGACTCGAAGGCAGTCAACAACAAGAACCCAGAATTTGGTAACTTTACTTGAAAACAATTGAGACCCAGCAAAGAGAGTAACATCATCAAATTTGCATTTTATAAAAGTCACTAGCAAAGTCATCACAAAAATAGATCAAGATGCAAATAAAAGAAACAGAGACACCAAATTTCTATGTATGCACAGAGGGATGGAAAGTGCCACATGGAAAATCTGGGAATGGATAGTAGGTAAAGAAACGTAGTGAACAAAAAGAGAAAGTCCAAGGAGGAGGGTGGCAGGAGCAAAAATATAAGCTAGCTGTGAGGAGGGATGAAACGTACGTAAGAATGAAGTTAGAAAGTAGGAGGAAATTATTCTATCAGGTAGATATTGCTCCATCTTGCCCTGAATTCATATTTTTGTTGTGTACCGCAGAGTCAAAACCAACCCATAGCTGACCCTCCAGCAGGTTTTCAGAGGCAGTTAATAGCACAGGAGGAGGTTGCTGTATTTAATGTCTCCAAGATGAATTTGTATTTAGTTTTTGTTTGCTTTGTTTTAAGTAAAAGAATGTGCTGAGGTAGATGTTGGGCAAGAATAAGGCAGAAAAACCATTGTGCTTAAGTTCTTTCTCTCTCTCTTTGCCATGCAATCAGAACCAACCCAGAGCTGACCCTCAGTTGGGTTTCTGAGGCTATAACTTGCATGGGAAGGGAATGTCCACCTTGGTCCCTTGGCTGCGGATGAATTCAAAAGTGTATTTCTAACTAATTCCAGAAAGGTGAGCCTTTTGCGTTGGCAGTGCGAGTCCTTTAGGACCCAGCCACCAGAGCTCCTCATGGAAAAATGAAGGATTAAGTTCCCAACTAGACTAGAGGTGAAGAGGAACAGAGCCACCAGGAAAGGTTCATTCTTTACTAACACAGAAACGAAGGAGAACGACTGGGCCAGATGCACTTCAGTTTGTAAGACTGTGGCAAAACATTAAAGGCTGTTGTTAAGGGCCTTCAAACACAACACATAGTGACCTACAAACAACAGATGGAAACCTGGCCTTAGCCTGCACCATTCTCACAATCTCTGTCATGCTCAAGGCCACTGCTGCAATCACTGTTAGTCCATCTCCTTGAGAGTTTTTCTGGCCCTCAGCTTTTTCCAGCAAGATAAGCACTAGACTCATGACAAGATGTCCAAAGTCTGGGAGATGAAGTTTCACCATTCTTGCCTCTAAAGAGCACCTTAGATGCATATTTGTTTGTTCTTTGGCAGTCCACAATATATTCAATACTCTTCATCAATGCTACAATTTAGGAAGTTCTTTTTTAAAAGGAGCCCTGGTAGCACAGTCAGTAATGTATAGGAAGGCAAACTGTAATTTGAATCCACCAGCCATTCTAAAGGAGACAAATTAACTGTCTCCTCCCCTAAATATTTCTAGTTATCGGAATCCAGAAAGGGTGTGGATATGAATCAGAGTGATTGAGTGGCATTAAGGTGTTGCTGTTGTTGTTGTTTTCTTATTGGAGAAGAAAGAGGAGAAGGTTATCAGTTAAGAAATATTTTAGGAACTCTTCTACAAAGAGGGAAAGTTTCATCGAGGCAGCTTTACTGCAAAAGGTAGATGTAGAAAAGTCTTTACCCATAGCATTTCTTAGTAAGGCAGAAAGATATTAGGCCAGTTGGAAAAATGATCAGAGTATCTCTTGTCATCACCTTAGGTGTCAACAATTCACATCAGTCAAAAATAAAGCTGAATTTGATGCCCACTGAAGTAAAATTAATCCCAGGCCTGAGATTCATTCTGAGAAGCAAAAGGTATTATGGATTGAATTGTCTCCCAAAAAATACGTTTACGTGGCTGAACTATGATTCTCAGATGGGTTGTTTTTTGGGTTTTATGTAATGGCATATAATATGTTAGTTATGTAATGGCCTCCCATGATTTGATAAACTAATCAGTTTAAAAAGATAAAGGTGAGAAGCAACACCTTTAATCTTATCATAGCCTGCTCTGATGTAAAGAGAATTCACCTAGGATATGACTACAACATCTTTTCTCTTTTAAGAAGAAAAGAAGACAGAAGGGAACAGAGAGAAATGGAGTCTTCTTACCACCAAGAAAGAAGAGCCATTGTATGCATGCACCATAATTTCTCAATCCATTCATTCATTGACAAGCACTTGGGTTGCTTCAATTTTCTTGTAGTTGTGAAAAATGCTGCCATGAACATGAGTGTACAAATGTCCATTTGTATCTCAATTCTGATTTCCTTCGGAAATATTCCTAGCAGTGAAATATGAGGGTCATATGAGATTTCTATGTTCTGCTTTTTGAGGAAACGCCAAACTGCCTTCCACAGGGCTTGTACTGTTTTACAATCTCACAGCAGTGCTGAGAGTTCTGCATCTATAAACTCTCTGCATCCTCACCAACATTTATTGTTTGCTGTTTTGTTGAAATTTGTTACTGCTACTGGAGTGAGGGGGTATCTCATGCAGCAGTGAGGAGCAACGATACTGTAAAATACTGTATCACTTAGGAGACACTAGAGAGCATTTTACTGAATGAAATATCTCAGTCACTAAGGAAAAAGATCCCAGAAGACCATTATTGTGAAAATAGGATAAGCAAGACATGTATAAATGTTCAGAAGGCAGAGGAGAGAAGGGGAGCAGAATAAGTAGAAGAGGAGGGAAAATCTTTGGGATAAGAGAGGTTAGTGGGTAGAGAGGGGAGATAAAGAAGTGGGAAAGGTTCCATTTGGGCATGAAAAGATGGGGTGATAATAAGCATAGAACAGTGATAATTATATAAAATTAAGATATGATGTATATGTATAATGATATAAAACACAAATTACCTATACAAAACACTATGTACATAAATGATTATGTGCAAATCAATAATAATTTTAAAAAAGCCAGAAGTACATTGCATTCTTGAGACCCAGGTTCCTGCCCCAGGAACCATCTCAATACAGGTGCATCAGATGTAAGGAATGTTAGACCAGGAGATGTTGAAAGGAGACAAGGATCATCCCCCAGAGCCAACAGAGAAATAAGGCGTTCCCCTCAAGATGGCCCTCTGAAATTGACCTTGCAGCCTCCTAAACTTTGAGAAAATAAATTTCTGTCAGTGAAAGCCATCCACTTGTGATAGTACTCTTAAAGCAGAATTATGTAACTAAGACACGAACTAGTCAATGAGGCCCAAATTAGGTTTCCTCTGATTCAGCCAATTTTTCAGTTTCTCTCCCCATCATCTCTGGGGTTTTAAGATACAGTAAAATATGTCAAACACAACCATTTCTTTTTTTAAGTTACCAAGTTTATACTTAGACTCTCAGTTCTCCCTTGACAGCATTTTTGTTGTCTTTTAAACAGAAACACACATTCTAGTGAGCTTCAGATTTTGACAGCTATGTGGCTGCTGACTCTCATTCTCCTTATCACATTCATTCTTCCCCTCTTTGCCACTGCTTATTTTTAAAAAAAAATAATAGCCAACATCTACTGAGGACTTACTATGAGAAAGGCATTATTTTACACAATTGACATTTACTATTTAAGCTTCCACTAGTACTTTTCATTTTACAGATGAGAACGCTGAGAATTAAAATTATTTGCCCAAGGTCACACAGCCAATAAGTGACAACTGGGATTCAGATACTATATACACTTAGCCTTTCACCTAAATAATAGCTCCAAATCATGCCTTAATTATACTCATTATTTTCTTAGTAGGACAAAGTACTGGGTCTGAGAAGGCAAGAGTATTATTATACAGTTAAGCATCTGTTTTGAATTAGAAGTTAGCTGACAAGGGTTTGATCCTCTCTAGACCACAGGGTGGTAAACTGTGGTCTAGGACCAAGTTAGCTCACCTCCTGTTAAGTAAAGAAAGTCTTATTGAAACAAAGTTTTAGCAGCATAGTCCATATGAAGTTGCACTGCTAACCCTCAGGCCATGCTTCTCTGGCAGTTCAAATTCACCATCAAGCAGCACCATGGAAGAAAGATGGTCAATCTCCTTCTTTAAAGCTTTACATACTCAATACAAGTAGATTCTGACTTAACAGACACATGAATGAGTGATTAGAATAAAGTCACATACATTCATTTATATATTGGTTTTGTTTGTACTACAACAGCAGAGTTGAGTTGTTCCAACAGAAGTCACATGGTCCTAAAAGCCTGAAACAAAGACTTTTTTTTAGTTTGCTGACCACGATGGAGATTTTCAAGAGGGTGCAGGATAGGGCAGGTTCTGCTGTTCATAAGGTAGCTATGTAAAAGAGTTGATATGACAGCACTTAAAAACAACTCCAGAATATTCCGAGCTGAAGGCCATCCCAGTCTTTCTTTAAATATATATAATAAAAAATAAATCCCAATCTCACAAAATAGCCTTTCCATTCTTTCCAACTCTATCTTAAAATGCTTCTTTAGTAGGAGATGAACCATGGAAGGGTGGAGGGACAGCACAGGAGAGGAAGACCCCGGATGAGATGGAAAGACATAGTATCTGGAAAACTGAGGGGAGGTCTGTAAGAAATAGTAAGATTGGCTTCAGAGCTATTGTGCACAGAGTCGCTATGAGTTTTAGTCAACTCAATGGCACATAACAACAAAAGGAAGAACTGAATCTATTTTGCACCTAAGTATATTAGTGCTGTCTCTTAGCAAATTATTATCATATACTGATAAAATTAGTCGAGAAGTTGGACTCTATGAAGAAGGATATGGTATCTATCACAATTGGAAAAAGACTCAACAATAACCTACATTATGCATATGATACAACTTTGCTTGCTAAAAGTAAGGAGAACTTGAAATGCTTGTTGCAGAAGTTCAAAGAATGCAACCTTCAATATGAATTACATTTTAATGTCAAGAAAAGAAAAATTCTCACCATTTGACATATAATTGAAGAAGACTGAAACTGTCAACAGTTTCATCTTACTTGGATACAATCAACACCATTGGTACCAGCAGTCAGGAGATCAAGAGACATATAGCACTTGGAAACTCTGCAGTCAGGGACCTCTCAAATTATTGAGGAGTAATGGTGTCAGTTTCAAGACTAAGGTGAGCCTGATTCAGGCCTTTGTCTTTTTTTCAATCACTTGCTATGCATCTGAGAGCTGAGTAATGAATAAGGATGACCAAAAAAAAAATTGTTGGCTTTGAGTTGTAGAGTTGTAGAAGAGTACTAAGTATTCAAAAGAACAAATATATGAGTTGGATAAGTGCATCCAGAGTGCTCCTTGAAGGCAATGATGACAAAGCTTCATCTCTCACACTCCAGGCATGTTGCTAGAAAGAGTATATTCCTTGGAGACAAACCTTATGATTGGAAAGGTGGAGGGATGGCAAAGGAGAGGAAGATCCTCACCCAGATGGATCGACACAGTGACTCCAGCTATGGTCTGTAGTGTGTCAGAGAGAATGAGGATGGCACAGAATAGGACAGGGTTCCATTTTTGTTTATAGGGTCCTATAAGTCATATTCAACAGCACCTAATAACAACAACACACCCTCTGAGCACGTCCTTCCACCCCATAATCACTAGGGTCAGACAGGCTCTTTTGCTCCTTCCTGTCATTTTCTCTTCCACAGCAGAATCAGCTGTCTGTAATTATCTCTGGCAGAGAAACAAATAGTATAAGCTCTAAAGGTCACTGCAAAAAAAACCAGTTTCTCACAAGGCAAGTGCTCAAGTATGCCAGCACTCCTCTGGAGCTCATGAGATTTAACACCGTTGTTTGCCACTAAGTGGGGGGGGAGGGGGGGAGAACTGTTGTTCTTATTGTTTACTGTCAATTTGGAACCAACCCACATTAGACCCTCCAGCAATATGCAGATTTATAAGCCTACAGTGTCTACCAGATACATTGTACCACGACACTTACGCCCTGTGCCCTTCTAAAAGTAAAAAAAAAAAAATAATAAAGTAAATGTAAAAGTAAAGCTTTTATAATTTTACTTGGTAACAACATCCATGGAAGCGGTAGTAAAGAAACCAAAGAATGTATTGCGTTGGACAAATCTGCTGCCAAGGACCTCTTGAAATTGTTCAAGAGCAGAGACGTCACTTCACACTTGGCACTGAGTCATGGTATTTTCAGTGCACGCAAAAACTAGATAATGAAAGAAAGAACAATCAAAAAAAATATGCCAAAGTTTAGTAGGGGGAGGTGGGAATTCTCATACACTATTAGTGGGATTGTAAAAATGGCTCAAGCACTCTGGAAGACAGTTTTGTGTTTCCTCAAAAAGTTGAACATAGAAACATCATATGACCCACTACTAGGACTATAACCCAAAGAAATTAGAAGTGAGGCACAAATGGAGATTTGTACACCAATGTTCACAGCAGTGTTATTCATCATCACAAGAACATGGAAATAGCCCAAATGTCTAACCACAACAAAATTGATTGAGAAATTGTGATACAGTCACACAATGGAATGCTATGCAGCACTCAGGACCAACGATTTTGAAAAATACTAAGTAACTTGGGAGAGGCTGGAGAGCATTATGCTGAGTGAACTCACACAATCTCATAAAGACAAATACTGCATAAGGCCATTATCATAAAAATAGAAGAATAACTAGTAAAACATGTATGGAACTCAAGGAGGGGGCAGGGGGGAATGGGTAGGGGCAAAACCACAGGGTTACACAGTCTGGTAGGTGGAGGGAGGGGGGAAGGAAATGGGAAGGATCCGGGCAAAAAGACAGGGTAACGATGGCAAGTTCCAAAGGTAATTAATTTTATAAAACATAATGCATGAGAATGATTATATGAAACACAATAAGAATGAAGAACAGTGTAAAACTCTATATAAAACTTTGTAAAATTTTTTTTATAATACTTTGTAAGCAAACCAATAAATTAAAAAAAAATTATGCCTTTGCATTCAGAGATTGAGGAAGAATACTGAATACACCACAGATTGGTGGCACACTGCCTTAAATGTTGTGCTGCTAGTCAAAAGGTTAGTGTTTCAAGTCCACTGGGTCTTTCAAAGATGAGCAGCTTTCTCCCCTTAAAGAGTCAAAGCCTCGAAAACCTGATGGAAGATCACCATGAGCAAGAGCTGACTCAATGGCCGTGGGTTTGGGGTTTGGTTGTTATGGGGACTTTTGGGGCGAGATTTGTTTATTTAGGTTTTTGAAAGGAAAACAAACCAACCTGTCTTGAAAGCAGTGCAGCCAGAATGTTCCTCAGAAGCAAGGAGAGTGAGACTGTATCATATGCTTTGGACATGTTATCAGGAAGGCTCAGTCCCTTGAGAAAGACATCATGCTTGGCAAAGCAGTAGGTCGGCACTAAAAGGAACATTCTCGATGAAGTGGATTGACAAGTGGTTCTAACAATGGGCTCAGACACAGCAATGAGTCTGAGTCTGGAGCAGGACCAAGCATGCTTTGTTCTATTGTACATGGGTCACTATGAGTCAAAACCAAATCAAAGGCGCCTTAACAACAAACATGTATATTTCTTCCTTTCTCATAATCATTGAGGATTATATCATGTAGGTTCATATCATATATGTAAAATATGGAATCATCATAATTTTCTCAAATTACTTAGCTAATTCTTTTCACCTGCTAATTAAAGAAAAAGTTTAGTCCTATTTCTAGTTAAGAGAATTTGCTCTTACAAATTGGAACCCGTTTTATAATATAGCTTCCTGTCATATATCTCCGAGCATTAACAAGTTTCCTTTCCTAGACAACACCTGTCATTCCTGGCTCCTGAAGTAGACTATAAGACAATTTTTAAAACTGACAAAATGCTGAGGCAAGAAAGATGGAACAGGAACAGTAGATAGTCAAATCCCTCAGAATCACCATTCCCAATTATAAACTACGGTTTGTATCTTCTCCTCACCTGACTTAGTACCTTGAGTTCAAACTGGGCAGGAGCCTTTTATCAAAACAGAATGGAGACAGGGTTGGGCTGCCCTTCCCCACAACTTGAGGCATTCTCTCACCGAAAGCCTCAGTGATGTCTTAGCTAATGTCCTGTCCCCATGCAGGGCTGACTATGAGAGTTCCACATAAACTCTATCCAACAGGCAACTCGCTCTGGTAGCTTACTCTGCAGGGACTTGCAACTCTGAGGGAGAAAGAACAATCTTCCCCATGCAGTTCATTTAGTCTGGAAAACCAATAGAGGGTCAGTTACAAGCAAGCAAATTGATTCTACAAAATGAGTTTGAGTTTTTGGAACAGGCAACCCAGAAGAGGGCAGGGCTTAAAATGTGCTCCAGTCACTGAGTCCTTAGGCTTTTGCAGAGTTGATATGGTAAGACTTCTTTTCAAAACCAAACCAAAATATACCAGAATTTGGTAAATAGCTTGCATTAACATATGCAGACATTTATTCATTCAAAAATATTTTTTTAAAAACCCCAGTTCCAATGGTGGTGGTGGTGGTGGCGGCAGCAGTGGTGGTGGTGGTGGTAGTGGTGGTTGGTATGTGCCATCAAGTTGCCTACAACTTATAGCAACGCTATGTACAATAACTCTGAAGCCTGCCCTATGCTGAGCCAGTCTCAATGCTTCTGAAACACCTATCCCCGTTATCCCAGTTACTGTGTCAATCTATCTAATCCAGAGTCTCCCTCTCCTGAGGTGTCCAATTACAACAGATATGGTCAGTACATTCATATTAAATGCCAGTTGCCAAAAAAATTATGTATATTCACACTATGGAATACAAGACAACACTGAAAAACAATGAACTCATAAAACATTACACAATATAAGGGACCCTGGAGGACATCATGCTGGGTGAAATATCTCAGTCACAAAAGGTCAAATATTGCATGGCACCACTTGAATAAAGTAGGTCTGACATGGAAAGAGAATAGGGTAAGAGTGGACAGACAAATGACCATTGCATGGGAAAAGATGAAGGAAAGAAATATTTAAGAGGAATATATGATTGGGTATTATATTTATAATAACAGCCCAGAATAAGAGGTATATCACTGCAAAGAGGATTTGGGGGAGGGAGGGAGGTAATTGTGCAACAATGAATGAATATTAAAAGAAAAAGTGACCTTCGAGAGGGCAAAGGGAGGGAAGAGAGGTAAACGTGCAACAATGTTGTTACTCTTGTTGTTGTTAGGTGCTATCAGTGAAGTATGACTCATAGCGGCCCTATGAACAAAAGATCTAAACCCTGTTCTATCTTGCGCCATCCTCACACTTCCAGACACACAAGAGCCCATTGTGACAGTCACCGTGTCAATTCATCTGGTTGATGGTCTTCCTCTCCTTTTCCGGCCCTCCATCCTTCCCAGCATCATGTCCCTCTCCAAGGACTAGTTCCTCCTAGCAATATGCCTGAAGTATGTGAAGTGAAGCCTCATCATTCTTGCCTCCAAAGAGTACTCTAGATGCATCCTCTCCAGGACAGATCTGTTTGTTCTTTTGGCTGTCCATGGGATGTTCAGTGCTATTCTCTAACACCACAGCTCAAAAGCGTCAATTTTTTTTTTCTGTCATCCTTATTCACTGTCCGCCCTCAGATGCACAGCAAGTGACTGGAAAAATTATGGTCCTCAAACTGACATCATTACTCCTCAATAATTTGGAGAGGCCCCTAACTGCAAATTTTCCCAGTGGAAATGTGTCTCCTTATTTCCTAACTGCTGGTACCAAGGATGTTAATTGTAAATGCCAGCAACATGAAGCTGTTGATAATTTCAATCTCTTCT
Organism: Elephantulus edwardii; assembly: GCF_000299155.1. Taxonomy (NCBI): domain Eukaryota; kingdom Metazoa; phylum Chordata; class Mammalia; order Macroscelidea; family Macroscelididae; genus Elephantulus; species Elephantulus edwardii. Next base: position 8,992,205 of record NW_006399872.1, read on the forward strand.
CCATTCATCATGGCCTGTTGGTCCAATGGTAAAAAATCTTTGTTTCCTTGACATTGAGAATCAAGCCATACCAAAGGCTGCATTCCTAGATGTTCCGTAAGTGCTTTAAGTCCTCTTTACTTTCAGCAAGCAAAGTAGTGTCATCTGCATAACACTGATAAGTCTCCCTCCTATCCTGATGCCACATTCCTTCTCATAGAGTCCAGCTTCTCGGATAATTTGTTCAGCATACAGACTGAATAGAAATGGAGAGAGAATACAACTCTAACACACCCCCTTCTCACTTTTAAGCCATGCAGTATTCCCCCTCTCTGTTCGCACAACAGCCTCCTGGTCCAAGTGTAGGTTCCCCATGAGCACAATTAAGCACTCCAGGATTCCCATCCTTCTCAATGTCAGCCAAAACTTGTTATGAACCACACAGTCAAATGCTTTTGCATAAATTAGTAAAACACAAATAGACATTTTTCTAGTACTCCTTACTTTCAGCCGGGATGAATGAAAATCCATCTTCCCTGTAAACTTTCATTAAAATCACAATTAAAATAAAATTTTATTTTAAAAAAAAATAAAAACCAGTTGCCAATGAGATGATTTAGACTCATGGAACTTTCATGCATATCAGAGTAAACGTGTGTTTCATGGAGGTTTCAATGGCTAAATTTTTGGATATAGACAGCCAGGACTCTGGAGGCATATGTAGGTGGGTTTGAACCTCCTTCCAAAAAATAAACCACTAAAATCTTTATAGAGCACAGTTCCACTTTGACACACATAAGGTTGCTATGACAGAGCATCAGTTTACAATAACTGATTTACTGAGGTGGAGGCAGTGGTGGGGCGGGGGGAGATGAGACACAAAACTGAAATCTATAAACATAAGCAGTATGTGTGACCCATGATGTGGATCAAACTGAAATCTATCAATACAGACAGTATGCCTGACCCACTACTCACTGTATAATTATACGGTACCACAGTTCCTCTATTTGTGGAAATACCATCTGTGTAACTTAAACTATTGTAACCCAGATTTCCTAGGGGTCCAATGAAGACCTCAATGAGATGGAATGACAGAGGGACCAGAATAACAAGCTTAAATGTATCACAGATCGTGAAGATGGCACGGGACTCGGCAGCATTCATTGTGCATGAGGTCATCGTAAGTTGGAGGCAACTTGACAGCAACTAAAAACAACTAAACCACCTGTTGAGGATATGAGAACAAGTACATGAGCATTTCTGTCAACTGAAGTTTATTTCTTGTTTGTAAACCCTGACAGGTGTTATCAGTACAGCCAAATTAAAAAAAAAAAAGTTGCTACTAATGCTGATAATCTACTTTATGAGAAATAAAATATCTCCCCAAGGTGCAGCATCTGGAGTGTTTAGGATTAGTAGTGAAATGGAAGTTCAGAGACAGGAATGCTCAGATCAGCATGGGGCAGATCTGTAATCATTGAAAGATCACTTATGTAAGATGAAAAAAATGCCTCCTCTCATTGGGAGGTAAAGACCATTGAAAGCTAGCTGCCTTGATTAAGTGTCACCCTGCCACACTCCGTACAGCGTGCCTTTTGTCAGCTCCCTTCCTGCATTCTGAGCAGGTGATAAAAAGCTGCCATGAAACGGTAGTCTGTGCTTTGGCAGAAATAGTAAAGACATGGAGCTGAGAGGGTCAAGCTCTAGAATGTGGATGTTTAAATGCCATATATTTTCCTGAATTCCTATGAGAAGTATAGGACAGACTCCAGCAGCTGCTTCTCCAGGAGCTAACAGCTTGCATCGACAGGAAGGTGGATCCATAGTTACAGCAGCTGCTTTGCCCCCTTTTCACCGAGCCTGGAGATCTCCTTGACTGCTCAGAAAAGACAATTCTTGATGAAAACAAAGTTAACAGACTTAAAATCTTCCCTCTACTCCCCAACCCATCCACAAAAGCAAGGATAAGTTAGAAACCTCTGGAGATGAAAAAGTACTTAATAAATCAGCTAAACAGGGAAAAGATTATTCAAATAATCTAACAAAGTTACTGGCATATGTAGTCAAATTGGAACCGATATACAGCTGACCCTCCAGTGGATTCTCAGAGGAAGTAAATCACATGGAAGGAAATTGTCCATCTTTCTCCAGCAGAGCAGCTGTTGAATTCAAACCACACGCCTCTGGTAGCACAATTCCTTACCGTTAAGCCACCAGAGCTCCCTGTCATGTGCAGTAGTATTATTTTATGAGTAAAATAGCTCAAAGATAAATGAAAAATTGACTCAGAGTGAATGCATGGGGAAAATGAAAAAGAATGGGTATTTACTGAACAAGGCACTGTGCAAGATTGGCAAATCACCATTATACATTAATCAGTGCATTAAATCGTAAGCAAAGACTTTCAACACAAGCCTCTATAGCACACCAATAGCTATATACGTTCACTCCTCCCACTCAAATGCTAAAATGAAAGAGGAGGTGCTTTGAGGTATGGAGGCTAGAATGGGAGATGATAGCACCTTAAATAATGTTGAAATAGCCCAGGTATAAGTCAAAACTCCTTATCTTACCTCAGCTCAAGGAGATATAAAAGAAGATTCATATGTGGAAGAAAAGAAATTCTTTTTTCCTAACTGTGGTATCAGAAAATGGAACAAGAGTGTTGAATCAAACCTACTAATTACACACTGACAATCTGAGAAGGAACTCAGATGACACAGGGTTAGATGCAAATTGAAAGGACAGCAGTTTGAACCTACCAGCTCTCCAAAGGAGCAAGGTATGGCAATCTGCTTCGGTACAGATTCTCCCCCTTTCTCTCACTGCCTTTGAGCTGGTGCCAACTCATAGGGTATCTGAGGCTGCAAATAGCAGCTCGAAGAGACTGCCCATCTTTCTCCCACAGAGCTGCTGGTAGATTCGGACCTGGGAACACAGCCTTCAGGTTATTAGCACAATTCATCATGGACTATGCCACCAGAGCTCCAGTAGTAAAGATAACAGTGTTGGAAACCCTATGAGTAGTTAGTTCTACAGGGTTTCTGTGAGTCAGAATCAAATTGAAGGCCACAGGGCTGGTTTTTGTATGTTGCCTTAATTTATTCATATAACCTTATGAAAAGCTCATAAATTTAGACAATCATCTCTCCCTAATAAATTCTAGGGCTCAAGCTGAACAATACATATGAGATTACAAATATATAAAATCTTAGTGCCTTAAAGGTTCAATGCTAGAATTCTCATTTTCTGTGCAGCAGACTCAGGTTAAATCTCAAGCACAGTCACCAGTTAGTAGTGGTCCTATGATTCTGGACAAGTCTCAAGAGAGCTTGCAGCCTAAGATGGACTGAGAGCAAACACTTCCCAATCTACTTCCAAAATATCAGCCAATGGAAAACTTAAAATCACAGTAGTACAATCTACAAGCAATTATCATCCAATCAGTATGGCACTGAACTAGGAAGCATTTTGTCGTATTATACACCACGAGTGAAGTTATAGCTAACACCAACCATAGAGGAAAAAAATAAATTAATTAATCTCTCTCTCTCTCTCTCCCTCCCTATCTCTCTTTTATGCATGCTGTTGTATACTATTAAGTCAGAACCGAACTACAGCTGACCCTTCAGTGGGTTTTCAGAGACAGTTAATCACACAGGAGGAGACTGCACATCCTTCTCCTGCCAAGCAGCTGGTCGTCTCAGACTGTGTGCCTCAGGATTGCAGCACAGCTTTTTGCCACTAAGCTACCAGAGCTCCTGTTCTCCTACACATGTTGTTGTTGCTGTTAAGTGCTGTTGAGTCATAGTCTACTCATAGAGACCCAATGAATGAAAGACCTGAACCTCACTGTATAACTATCATCATTTCTCTAAGTTCAGAGATTTTCCAGAGGTAAGCAATTTCAGAAGTGGATGCCACTCCTACTTGCAAGCTGTTTCAACTTGAGACCTCCACCAAACACTGACCATCATGGGTAACCATTAGCGCACTGGACACATCAGTGTCACAGTGTTTAGCATCACAGCAACCATGAGTTGCTTCTTTACAGCAATTTGATAGACCACTGCTGTACCAGTTAGAAGAATGTTTTAATAAAACCAATTAAAATCAGGCCTGAGTGAGAGGCCAAATCCAATCAGCTCACACCCAATTGTGAATGAAACAAACAAAAAACCAAGCAAACAGTCCATACCCAAGCCTCAACCAAAAACAAGAAAACATCCCTTTGTCAATCCAACTGCTCCACACATCTTCCCAAACTATCTGGCTACCAGCCTCAAACTGATGACTCATTGCCTTTTTAAATAAGAGGCATACATACCTGCAATTTTAGATACAACATTTGCTCACAAATATTCTAATCTTTGGAATTGGAAGTTGCAATCCCATGAACTATCTTCTCATATTCACTCCCTCTATATCTAAAAAACAAAAATCCAGCCTAGACTCGACTATCCCAGCAGATAAATTAAGTCTCAGCTACTGCCAAGAGGACAGCAGAGCTATGTTAAGGTTTCATGCCAGGTAAAAATCATCTAAGTTTCCCTTCTCAATACAGGACCAACTTTCAATTGCTTAAAGAGTTACTTAAAATTTAAGTGTCCTAAAACAGCTACTATTTTTAAAAAGGTTATTGTTGTTGTTGTTGTTATGTGCCGTCGAGTCGTTTGCGACTCATAGCGACCCTATGTACAACAGCCCTAAACCCTGCTCTATCCTGTGCCAATCTCATTGCCTCTGACACACCCATCCCGATTACCCCAGTCACTGAATCAATCCACCTCATAGAGGGTCTTCTCCTCCTGCGCTGTCCCTCTACTCTACCCAGCATGATGTCCCTCTCTAAAGACCTGTCTCTCCTTACAACATGTCCAAAGTATGTCAGGCGAAGCCCCAGAATCCTTGCCTCCAAGGAGCAAAGGTACTTTTATTTAAATTATTTAAAACCTAAATAGAATATTTTAGGGTCAAGGATAAGTCACTCAAGTATATTCTAATGAGATTTTAATGGAAATCATACCAAGGAATTGCCATCTCTTAACTCTGTTGTTAAAGAGCAAGGATGTCAGTTTAAAAACTAAGGTGAGCCTGATCCAAGCCATGATATTTTCAGTTGCTTTCTATGCATCTCAAAATTGTACAATGAATAAGGATGACAGAAGAAGAATTAAAGCCTATGTACTGGATGTTGGAAGAGTACTGAGTATCGCAAGGGCTGCTAAAAGAGCAAGCAAATATGATTTGAACACAGTGCAACCAAAGTGCTACTTAAAGGGAAGGATGTTTCTGAAAATTCAGGTCACAAACTGAGCATGTTGCCAAGAGGAGCCAGTTCTTGGAAAAAAAGACATCATGCTGATAAAGGTAGAGGATAAGAAAATTAAAAAGGCCCTCCATAAGATGGATGGATGGACACAATGACTGTAACAATGGGCTCAAGCATGTCAAATAATGTGAGGATAAAACAGGATAGTGCAAGGTTCAGCTTTTTTGTTCACATGGTCACTATTAGTCATAGGCAACTCAATAGCATTTAACAACAATCCTTACATAATCACAGAACCCAAAGAAAGAAGCAGTATTATTCAACAACTCATAGACAAGTTCAAACTGAAGTTGAAGAAAATGGAAATAAGTCCACAAGAGCTAAAATATGGCCTTGAGTTTATTCCACCTGAATTCAAAAACTATCTCAAGAATAGATTTGATGCAGTGAACAGTAATGACCAAAAACCAAAGACACTGTGGAATGGTATCAAGGGCATTACCAATGAAGAAAGAAAATGGGAATTAAACAGGCCAGAAACCTTTAAAAGACCAAAATTAATGTCAAATGAGACTCTAAAACTTGTCCTTCAACTGACAGAAGCAAAAGCAAAAGACTGAAATGATTAAATAATAAAGCTGAACAGATTTCAGAGAGCAACTCAAGAAGACAAAGAAATGTATTACAAGAAAAGGTGCAAAGGCCTACAGTTAAAAAACTAACAAAGAAGAGCATTCTCTTCATTTCTCAAGCTGAAGGAAATGAAAAAAATTCAAGTCTCAAGCAATAGTGAAAGAATCCATGGGCAAAATATTGAATCATGTAGGAAGCATCAAAAGAAGATGGAGGTTTGTTCCCAGGTTTTGGCACCAAAAAGAAGAAGATGATGATGATGAGGAAGAAGAAGAAAAAGGAGGAGGAGGAGGAGGAGGACATACACAGCATCAGCTAGACACAAAACTATTTCAGGAAGTGGCATATGATCAAGAGCCTATGGTGCTCAAGAAAGAAGTCAAAGCTTCACTGAAAACAGTAAAATATAAGGCCCCACCGCTTTGCACAGTGGTTGCACCATTTTACACTCCCACCAACAGTGCTTTCTCAAAAAGTTGCAAATAGAGATACCACTTGACCCAGCAATTCCACTACTGGGAATATACCCCGAAGAGACCATAAATGACATCCAAGCAGATATATGTACACCCATGTTTATTGCGGCTTTGTTCACAATAGCAAAGAGTTGGAAACAACCTAAGTGCCCATCAACAAACAAATGGATAGAGAAGCTGTGGTATATTCACACAATGGAAT
>NW_006399872.1:8999169-9031023 GCF_000299155.1 Elephantulus edwardii
GAGTGGGTGGGGAGAAAAGTGCAACAATGAATGAATGGAATTCCAAAATCTCTGTAGATGTTCATTAAAATTAATAATAATAAGGCCCCAAGAGTTGATGGAATACCAATTGAGGTGTTTCAGCAAACATATGTACATTTATATGCTCACTAGCATGACAAGATATTTGGAAGACATCTATCTGACCAACTGACTGGAAGAACTGCATATCTGTACCCTTTCCAAAAGAAAATGTGATCCAACAAAATGTAGAAGTTACTGAATAATGTGGCCTACTGGTAAGAAGCTGCACGGCAATCACAAAGACATACAGTTTGAATCCACCAGTTGCTTCATAGGAGAACAATTGGCAATCTCCTCCTGTGTGGCATACTGCCCCTGAAAATCTGCTGGGGGGTCAGCTACAAATTGGCTTCAATACAACAGGACTTAACAACAATACACACAAGTAAAATATTGCTAAACCTTATGACAAAAAAGACTGTAGAAATACGTTCACAGAGAACTGCCTGAAATTTAAGATGGATTCAGAAGAGACTGTGGAACAAGGGATATCATTGCTCCTATCAGATGGATGTTGGATTAAAGCAGAGAATCAAAGAAAGAGGTTTACTTGTATTTGTTGACTATGGAAAGGCATTTGACTGTGCAGATCATAATAAATTGAGGATAACATTGAGAAGAATCTGATGTGTAGTCTGTAGGGAGTTGCACTGCTGAACCAGAGGTTGCACCTCTCTGATAATTCAAATTCAATAGAGGTTCTGAGAGGAAAAAAATGGGCAATTTACTCATGCAATTTGTAGCCTCAAATCCCAATGGAAAGTAGGCTATGTGTTGGCTCTTCTTCAACAGCAGTAAGAGTGAGTGTATTTGAAAAAAATAGAGATTTCAGAACACTTAATTTTGTTCCTGTGAAATCTATGCTTAGACCAAGAAGCATTTGTCCAAACAAAATAAGGGACCACTGCAAAGTATAAAATCAGGAAAAGTGTGTATCATGGTTACATCCTTTCATCTATTTATTCAATGTATGAATTAAGCAAATAATTTGAAAAGCTGAACTATATGAAGAAGTATGGGAGAAGGATAGGCAGTCTCCTCCCATGCAATTAACTGCCTCTGAAAGTCTGGCAGAGGATCAGCTATGGGTTGGTTCTGAATCTATAGTACACAACAGTAACAACATATGGAGAAGAATTGTTGAGAGTTAGAGAAAGAATCATTAACAACCTGCATTATGCACTTGATACAATCTTGCTTCCTGAAAGTAAAAAGGACTTGAGACACTTAGTGGAGAAAATGAAAACCACAGCCATTAACAATACAGATTACACCTCAAGACAAAGAAAACAAAAATCTTCACTACTGAACCAATAAGCAACATCATAAAAAATGAAGAAAAAATTTTTTTAAAATGAAGACAATTACTGAAGCTGTTAATTTTCTCACTTTTCTTGCTTTTATAGTAAAAATTCATGAAAGCAGCAGTCAAGAAATAAGGAGACATAATGCACTGGGCAAATCTACTGTCAAGGGTCTCTTGAAAGTGCTACAGAGCAATACTGTCACTCTAAAGACTAAAATATTTGACCCAAGCCACAATTATTTTCAATTGCCTCATATGCTTTTAAAAGTTGGACAATGAATAAGAAAGAATGGAAAAGTACTGATGCCTTTGAATTGTGATGTTGGCAAAGAATATTAAAGATATCATGGACGTCCAAAAGAATAAATAAATTTGTCTTGGAGACAGTACAACCACGGTGCTCCTTAGAGGCAAGAATGATGAGAATTTGTCTTATATAATTTAGCTTGTTGTCAAAAGGGTCCAAGGACTTCTTCAAGATGTATTGACACAGAACTGCTACAATGGATTTAAGCACAGCCGAGATTGTAAGGATTGCACAGCATCTGACAAGGTTTTGATCTTTTCTTTGTAGTGATGCAATGAGTTAAAGTTGACTAAATAGTACCTAACAACAAAGCCTATAGCAGAATAATAACTCCATTCCAATTCTTGACAGGTTTACACGCATTTCTGTCTCATAATTACTGTCATGTGGCTTTGCCCTTAGGGAACGTATACTTAAAAATCAAATCACTGTTGTCAGGACACACCAGAAGAAGATAACATTGATGGATGGGACCTCCTAAAAATTAAGTCCCTTTTTCCAATAGGGTGAAAAGAAAACCTACTGACTGAGAAAAAACATTCTGGCAATGACATCTCAGACAAGGGTCTCATAATAAAAGTTTACAGAATACTAAAGGGCCTCCAAAAGAAAACTACTGATAATCCAATTATAAAATGGGCAAAGGACACAGAAAGACTTTTCACAAGGAATACTTCAGATGGCCAACAGAAACATGAAGAAATGCTCAAAATCACTGGCAATAAGAGTGATGCAAATCAAAACAACAAGGAGATCCCATATCATCCCAGTAGCACTGGCAAAGTTTAACAGGACAGCAAGAAATAAATGTTGGTAAGGATGTGGAGAGAATGGAACTCTCATACATTGTTGGTGGAACTGTAAAATGGTACGACCACTCTGGAAGGTAGTTAGGAGTTTTCTAAAAATGCTGACCATAGAACTTTCAACTGACCCAGCTATTCCACTCCTAAGAATACATTCCACGAAAAATAGAACTGTCACACAAATGGAAATTTCTACACTGACATAGTATCATTATTCACAATAGAAAAAACAAACAAACAAACACTCAAATATGCCAAATGTCCATCAATAAATGAAAAGATTGAGAAATTGTGTTATAGTCACATTATGGAATACTATGCAGCACTCAGGAGTAACAATTTCATAAAATACTACATAACATGGGAGAGGTTAGAGAGCATTATGCTGAGTAAATTAGCTCAGTCTCATAAGGACAAATACTGCATAAGACCACAATTGTAAAAATAAAAGGATAACGAGCAAGACGTGTACAAAACTCCAAAGGGTAAAGGAGAGTGGGCACAGAGGGTGAGGAAGGTGAGAGGGATATCATAGGTCACAGAGCCTGGTGAGTGGAGGGAAGAGGTGAAGGAATTAGGAAAGATCCAGTGGAGACCTGAAAGGATGGGCTAATAGTGGGCAGAAATCAATAGTGATTATTTTTATACAACACAATGTATAAGAATGACCATATGAAACACAATGAGAACAAAGGAATGTGTGAAACACAATGTATATGAATGAAACACAATGCATGTAAGTTTTGTATACAAATCAATATGAAAAAAAAAATTTTAGTTTGTGGAAAGGACCATGGCTGTGTCCCAGGATTCCTGTCAGTCACATTTTCAACCACCCCACAGCCAGGAAACAGGCATTCCGGAGTAATCCTGTAAGCTTTTCTTTTGAAATTTTGTGTATATACCCCAATTATGGTCTTTCACTGTTCAGTAAGGTAGCCTCACTCACAGTAATGCTCAGAATTTTATAAATCAAAGCAAGGACCATGAATTGGTAGGAATGTTCTTGGCACCATTGTTGATTATTGCTGTGTTGTTGTTAGGTGCCACTGAATGGACAATGACTGATAGCAACCCTAATAAACAACAAGTCTGAACCTTGCCCTCCCCTTGACCACCTTATGATCTCTATCACAATCAAGCCTATAGGAGTAGTCCCAGGGTCAATCCATCTCATTGAGGGTTTTCCTCTCTTTCACTGACCTTCCACCTTTCCCAGCATGATGTCCTCAGGACTGGTTCTTCCTGAAAATATACCCTAAGTAAGTAATACGAAGTTTCACCATCTTTGCTTCTAAGGAGCACTCTGATTGCATTTCCTTTAAGAGAGATTTGTTGATAAGTTTCTCTCAGTGGGGTGTCTGACTGTCTTTGTTGACAGTCATTATCACAATAAGTCTCTATGAAATATAGAAATCCGGAATTTCTTATTTTTTAGCACAATATTCAGAATGTATCTTCAGAACAGAAAACTTATTTATTTTACTACATAACAAACTGTGGCTGACTCTGAGAAGAATGGGAATCCCAGAACATTTAATCATGCTAATGTGAAAAATATACTTGGACCAACAGGCAGTAGTCAGAACAGAGCAGGGCAACACTGCATGGTTCAAAATTGGGAAGGGTGTACGCCAGGGATGTGTCCTGTCTCCATACCTTTTCAACCTGTATGCAGAGCAGATTATCCGAGAGGCTGGGCTCTATGAGGAGAAGCGTGGCGTTAGGATTGGTGGACGATCTATCAACAATCTGCGTTATGCAGATGACACAACCCTGCTCGCTGAAACTGAGGAGGACCTCATGCACTTGATGCGGAGGGTCAAGGACTGCAGCCTTCAATATGGACTGAGGCTCAATGTCAAGAAGACAAAAATTCTCACCACTGGACCAATCGGTAGCATCAGGATGGATGGCAAAGAGATTGAGATTGTTCACAGCTTCCGTTTGCTAGGCTCCACGGTCAACACTCTTGGGACCAGTAGCCAGGAAATCAAAAAACGTATTGCGATGGGAAAGTCTGCAGTTAGGGACCTCTCTAAAGTACTCAAGAGCAACGGTGGAGACTAAGGTGCACCTGATACAGGCCATGGTTTTTGCAATCACTTGTTATGCATCAGAGAGTTGGACAACAACTAGGCAGGATAGAAGGAGAATTGATGCCTTTGAGCTGTGGTGCTGGAGAAGAATATTGAATGTACCACGGACTGCCAAGAAAACAAATAGATTCATCCTAGAGAGGGTTAAACCAGGCTGCTCCTTGGAGGCAAGGATTCTGGGGCTTCGCCTGACATATTTTGGACATGTTGTAAGGAGAGACAGGTCTTTAGAGAGGGACATCATGCTGGGTAGAGTGGAGGGACAGCGCAGGAGGGTAAGACCCTCTATGAGGTGGATTGATTCAGTGACTGGGGTAATCGGGATGAGTGTGTCAGAGGCAATGAGATTGGCACAGGATAGAGCAGGGTTTAGGGCTGTTGTACATAAGGTCGCTATGAGTCGCAAATGACTCGACGGTACATAACAACAACGTTAAGTATAAAAATGCATCACAGTCACAAAACTTAAAAATATAGTTGATATAGGGAATTGATTATATTGCATTTAAACCAAATTATGTAGGGTTTACTATTAACTTTAGCCACAAAATGTAGTGTTTGTCTTCAGTTGCTACAAGATAACCTGTAAAACATTATTGTTGTTATTGTTGTTGTTATATGCCATCAAATTGCTTGCGACTCATAGCGACCCTATGTATAAGAGCCCTAAACTCTGCTCTATTCTGTGCCAACCCCACTGTCTCTGACACACCTACTCCCATTACCCCAATCACTGAATCAATCCATCTCATTGAGAGTCTTCCTCTCTTGCACTGTCCCTCCACCCTCCCAAACTTGATGGCCCTATCCAAGGACTCCTTGCAACATGCCCAAAGACCCTCATTGCAACATGCCCAAGTATGTCAGACAAAGCTTTAGAATCCTTGCCTCCAAAGAGCAGCCCAGTTTCACCCTCTCCAGGACAAACTTGTTGGTTCTCCTAGTAGTCCATAGTATATTCAATATTCTTCTCCAGCACCACAGCTCAAAGGCATCAATTCTCTATCATCCCTTGTCACCATCCAGCTCTCTGATGCATAGCAAGCAATTGCAAAGACTATGGCCTGGATCAGGTGCACCTTAGTCTCCAGCCTGATGTCATTGCTCTTAAGTACTCTGTAGAGGTCCCTGACAGTTGGCTTTCCCAATGCAATTCATCTCTTGATTTCCTGGCTGCTGGTACCAAGAATGTTGACTGTGGAACAAAGCAAACTAAAACGGTTAACAATCTCAATCTCTTCACCATCCATACTGATGCTGCCAATTGGCCCAGTGGTGAGAATCTTTGTTTCCTTGATGTTGAGCTTCAATCCATATAGGAGGCTGCAGTCCTTGACCTTCTGCAGTAAGCGCTTCAGGTCCTCCTCAGTTTCAGCAAGCAGGGTTGTGTCATCTTCATAATGCAGGTTGTTGATGACTATTCCTCTAATCCTGATGCCACATTCCTCCTTGTACAGCCCAGCAACCCAGATGATCTGTTCTGCATACAGATTGAAAAGGTATGGAGACAGAATACATCCTTGGCGGACACCCTTCCTAATTTTTAACATGCAGTGTCTCCTTGCTCTGTTCTGACGACTGCCTCTTGGTTCAAGTATAGGTTTCACATAAGCACAATCAAATGTTCTGGGATTCCCATTCTTCTCAGAGTCAGCCACAGCTTGTTGTGATCCACATAGTCAAAAGCCTTTGCATAATCAATGAAGCAGATAGACATTCCTCTGGTACTCTCTGTTTTCTGCCAAGATCCATCTAACATTAGCTATAATATCCCTAGTACCTCGATCTCTTCTAAATCCAGCCTGCACATCTGGCAGCTCTCTGTTGATGTGTTGCTGCAGTCGTTTTTGGGATAATTTTCAGCAGAATTTTGCTTGCATGTGATATCAATAAAACTGTTCGACAATTTCAGCACTCTGTCGGGTCACCTTTCTTTGGAATGGGAAAAAATATCAATCTCTTCCAGAATGTCCCTCACAGGATACACTGATGAGGTGGCTCTTGTGGTGGCTGCTAACCCAGAAACACCCACCCTGTAATATCATCTAATCCTCAGGGTAGAAGGCAGCATGATTTAACCAACCAGGTCTATTTAAATCAAATTCACTACCACCAAGTCAGTTCCTACTCAGAGCCACTCTATGGAGTAGAACTGCCCGCTAGAGTTTCTGAGGGTGTAAACAGGAGTGCATTGTCTAATCTTTCTCTTATGGAGTGATCAGTGGATTCAAACCACAAACCTTTCAGTTAGCAGCCCAACATTCAACCTACTATGCTACCCAAACACATGCATACCTTAATGAAGTCCCCAGTAGAGGTTCTGAATACAGAAGATCCATGAGCCCTGGTTGGTGAAAGATAGCAATGCACATGGGAGGGTAGAGTCCCTTTAAGAACACAGAAATTCCACACTGTGAAATTTCCCAAACCTCACTCCAGGCACGTCTTCATTTGTGTCTTTTTTGCTATAATAAAACTCTTATTGGTACAATCAGAACTGACTCATAACTGACCATCCAGCGGGTTTTCAGAGGCAGTAAATCACATGGGAGGAGATGGTCCATCTTTTCCCCATGGAGCAAATAGTGGATCTGAACCTCTTGCCTTTGGGTTGGCAGTGCTACTCCTTACCACTAAGCCCACAGAACTCCCTAATAAAACTATAGTTAATCATAAGTGTAAAACTTTCCCTGAGTTCCATAAAACATTTGAGCAAATCAGCCCTCCCAAAGGAATAGTAGGGGTTGTCAGGTACCGCTGAGTTGAATAGGACTCAGAGAGACCCTATGAACAACAAATAAAAATCTTGACCTATTTGGTGTCAGCCTCACAATATCTGCCATGATTAAGCCTAATGGAAATAAAGAGGACCTAGGGAGCTCTGGTGGCATCTTCTGTAGGGAGTTGCACTACTAAACCAAAGACCATGACTCTCTAATGATTCGAGTACACCAGTGGCTCCAAGGAAGAAAGATAGGTAATCTCTTCCTACATGATTTATAGCCTCAGAAACCCAATGGAGGGTTGCTAGGAGTTGGAACCAACTCAAAGGCAGTGAGTTTGGTTTGGGTGCTTACAAGTAGGATCCTGCGGGAGTAGAGGAAACCTTCAAAATTCATAGCAGCAGGTCAGAAGTGAGAGGTTTCTAATAACTTTTAAGTTGACAGCTGGTGTACTGTAAAGGTAGCAGGGAAAATTTCCAATCCGTATATAGCCTGCACATCACACACAAGTGAGAATGTTGTAAAGACTCCTAAGCTTGCATTTGGCATCTTAGGACAGATCTGGCAGTCTGGAGGACTGTGCTCTTTAACTTGGAAGGTCTGACCTAGCTCAGGGTGGATAAGGTCAAGAACTGCTCTATGTGAGAACGGAATTGGATCAGAGGGGAGTAGACTGTATAAATCGCAATGACTTGAGAAATAGTTTGTTTTTTCGTTTTCCATGCAAATTTTAAACCTCATTTAAATTTATTTTATTAAAATAAAACTAAACAGTCACTATTGTTATTAGGTGCTGTCAAGTCAAGTACAGTGCATACTGGTCACTGTCGTTGCTGCTGTTGTTGTTTTTGTTGTGTGCCACTGAGTCCGAAGCAACACACAGCTAACCCTTGAGCTGATTTTAAAGGGTAGGAAATCACACAGGGAGATTGCCTATCCTTCTCTCTCAGAGCAGCTGGTGGATTCGAACTGCGTACCTTTGAGATTGGGATTGCAGTGCAGTTCTTCCCACTAGGCCACCAGAGCTCCATATCAGTCCCTAGTGACAAATAAACTGACCTCTCGTACCTCATATTCAGGAAGAAATGTTTCACTTCATACTTAAACTTCAGGTAGGGTGCAGCAGTATTATTCAGATTCTTCCAGGTGCCTAGGGAACTCAGTGACCTAGTGGTAAGGAGCTGTCTGCTGACCTGAAGGCACCTACCTTTTTTGAATTCACCAGCAATCTCCTCCCATACAACTTACTGCCTCTGAAAACAAACTGGAGGATCAGCTATGAAACCACCTGGAGTTGGTTTTGACTTGACAGCACATAACAACAGCAGAATTCATAGTAATTTGTGGGAGCCCTCTGGGAGGATAGTTAAGCTTCCAAACTATTAAAAAAACAAAATATTGCTAAATCAAACTCTTTCCTACATTAGATTCCAGTATATGCATACATGGGTAAACTTGTAGGTAGAGGTAAGAGGATAGGAGGAGAGTGGAGGAATAAAGCATTATATTATTTTAGCAGCAAAACTCAGAGTTCACATTATATCTTTTCAGAATACTTTGAAAAGCACTAAATTAGAAAACTACAAATTCAGCCACATGTATATGTGCAGTTGAGAGCAGATCTCTTAATGTCTTTTTACCCATGTTCAAAAATACAAGCAGCACCAAATAATCGCCTCAGCTACTAACCATCTGTGATTTGCTTTTTCATCTGCCTTCAGCATAGACAGATTTGGCTCAACTGAACAGCAATCTCGGGTGAGGAGGGCCCTGACGATAACAGAGCTCTTGTACTGACGCACCGCATTCTTTCTGACTGATTTCATCTCCTTCGTCGTGGACGTAAGTGAACTGAGCACTATTCATTAAGGCCCTGCTTGTCCACACTTCCACCTCTGATTTCCCTGACTTCTCCTCACTGATCTCAATTTTCTGGATTGTGAATTGTCTGGAAGATAATTACAAAACTTGCACTACATGATGACTGACTGCTTCTACCTCCTCTCTTGTGAGTAGCTCATTAAGGCACATCTGTACACTGTACATGTAATATATCTTTTCTCTGCCACACAAACAATGCACCAAGCAAAAAAAATCCAACACAGACCTGACCAGCCTGTAACAGATTCGTTGATATTTGTGAGAGCTATGAGATTTTTATTCAGTGTGCCTTTAGAGTGAATGATTACTTCAAGTGAAAAAGCCATTATTTTTCATCTTAAAAAAACTTTATGCCTGGCTTGCCTTCAGTTTTTATTTCGACTCTTAACAAGGCCTGTATGTCAGGGCCATCACAGGAATGCACTTAATAATGGAGAAAATGCACAGAGACAGAGAACCAGGCTGGTTGTCTGAGTCTCCTCAGAACTTGCCACAACCACCTTCCAAAACTGATTTTAGAGCAGCAGAAATGAGCACATGCCAGGACACACAGGGCATTCCAGAATATTTAGCTTGGAAACGCTTTGAGTGTGTTCTGACTTTGGATGTTTTCCCCTCTCTTCATTATTTTTACTTATTTTGCAAAGTAAGCTAAAAAATATTTTCTAGTGCCGTATTTTTACTGTAAACTGTCACATACTTGTCTGCTTTATCTTGTGTCAACTGAAAAAATCAGTTCATCAGTTTTTTAAATTGAGTATGAGCAAAGTTTAACAAAAGCAAAACCAAAGAGAACCCCTACCTATCTCTGACTAGACAGACAGATAGATATAGATAGATTTTATTTATATCTTTTTATTTACAGATTTATATATATATTCAAATTATATAAATTCAAATATTATAACAAAGAGAAGACTAAAGAGAGAAGAAAAAACAACTTTTAGCTTACCATAAATAGGGGAAAATGTGAAGTAGTCCAGATGACAAATATTATAGGCTTCTATCCGAACATCTTTCCAGATTCCTTGAGTAGGAAAGGAAGGCCCCCAGTCCCAACTAAAGGAACACTGCTTCTACAATATCAAGTGGGGAAAGAGAAGATATATTCTAAGTATAATGAAATTTTTTTTAAAATTTTATTATTTTTGTGTGCGTGTACCGTCAAATCAGATCTGACTGGTACAGGAGGAGATTGTCCCTCCTTCCCTGGCAAAGCATCTGGTGGATTCGAACCGTTTGCCTCTGGGATTGTAGTTGCAGCTCCTTGCCACTAGGCCACCAGAGCTCCCCTAAGTATAATGAAATTTAAGCATGAAAAGTCTATTCTTTTGAAATAACATATCCAAATATGAGTTTTGGGGTTTTTTTTCATATCCAGCCTCTAAGATGGGCCCAAATGACCTTCTCTTAGTATTCATGTCCTATGTCCTTTTTCTTTCAGTATGGGTTGTTGTTGTTGTTGTTAAGTACTGTCAAGTCAAGTATGACTCGCAGCGAGCCTATGAACAATAGACCTAAAGGCTCTCCTATCCTGTACCATCCTCATAATTTCTGACACATTTAAATTCATTGCCACAGATAGTGCATCAATCCATCTCACTGAAGTCTTCCTCTCCTTCACTGACCTTCCACCTTTTCAAGTATGATGTCCTTTTTCAAGGAATAGTCTCTCATAACAACATGTCTAAAATATGTGACATGAGGCTTCATCAACTTTGTCTCCAAGAAACTTTGCCAAAGGTTGCACTTTCTCCAATACATATATGTTTGTCCTTTTGGCAGTCCATGGGATATATTCAGTACTCTTCTCCAACACTACAACTCAGATTTATAGATTCTTCTTTTGTCATCCTTATTCATTGTCCAGCTCTCAAATGCATAGAAGGTGAGTGGAAAGACTGTGGCCTGAATCAGATGCACCTTAATGTTTAAATTGATATCATTGCTCTTCAGGACTTTGGCGAGATCCCTGACAGTCTCTCTTGATTTCCTGACTGATGGCACCAACAGTGTTAACTGTGGACCCAAGCAAGATGAAATTGATGACAATTTCAAACTTTTCTCCACCTATCAGGATAATGCCTATTGATCTGGTGGTGAAAAATTTCTGTTTTCTTGCTATTGAGATGCAATCCTTATTCAAGACTGCAGTCTTTGATCCTCTGAAGCAAGCACTTCAGTTCCTCCTCACTTTTTTTTTTGTTTTCACCTAATTTAATAACAACTTAATGAACTATTACATAAATCTAGGGGGAAAGGAGTTTATTTTAAGGACGCCAAACTGTGCTAGTCACAGTAAAGACCAAAAGCAACGTAAATTTAGAACTTACAAGACTGGTCAGTAACCTGAAAAGCAGTTTTATTTAAACGTTGCAAAGATCTTTCCCAAAGCACTTACAGCAATTTATATCAAGAAATCCTAGGTTTAGGCGTGTGGTGGAAACGATTCACTTTTTTGCAAGGTAGAACTGTCACCTTTTCCATGATTGTAATTGGTCACTTCCCCCTCACAGACCTAAGCTACTTGTACATTCAGAAGTTTGTAATCTGCTGTTCTGAGACATTGTTCATTCTCTAGTACAGACACAAAGTATAAATAAATAACTACAAAGAAGTTCTTAAAATCTGAATTAACATTATGCTGTGCAAAAAAAAAAGTAAACCCCCCCCAAAAAAAAAACCCCAAAAACAAAACATCAACCAACCAGCCTTGAACAACCTACATTCTATGGAAATACCCTGACTACAATGTGGTTGTGATACCATGACTGACTTTAGTGCAGAATGGTTGTTGATTTCTGTGTACCGTTTTTTTTTGTTTGTTTTTTATGGTTTAGGTCTTTAGCACTTTTGTTTCCAAGCATCATCGTGCTTTTGAAAAGGTGAATAAACTGCTATCCGCTCGCAAATCCATTTTTGTTTTAGTCTTAATAAAATCCAGCATAAATGAGTGTTTCTTTTTTTTGTTCTGGGAATAACGGCTCGGTGGGTGTCTCTATCCCGGCAGTTCGCTGGTTCTCGGGGGGCAGCCTACAGCCCACACTGTCCTTTTGAGTTGACACCGCACAGAACGAGGAGACAGTGAAGTTCGTCTTGTGTTTTTTGTTGTCTTTTTTTTTTTAAGCCTCCAGATCTTACCAGGGCAAGTTCTTCGAGACCAACAGTCGTGGCACCTGATCCTTACTGGATACAGAGGCGGGTTATAACCAGCGTCAGCCGAGCTTCGTGATCTGGAGGTCTCCGTTGATCTTTATGGTGTCGATGGCTGATAACGTTTGAATGCGGTGGTAAAAATCAAAGAGTTGGTGTCCGTCCACAAACACTCTGAACCTCGGGTGCTCACAGAGAATTTCCACCCTGAATGGCTGGTCCAGGATGAATGGAAAGTAGGGGATCGCTGATTGCTCCTCGCCCCTCTCGCCAGATATACAGGAGTTTCTGAGGAGCTGGCGGTCTGTGAACACGGCTTTGAGTTCAATCGCCACATCAGCGAGGGGATCCTCCGAGTCACCACAGGTCAAGCTGATTGCAAAGCTCTCCGGGTTGAGGTCTACGATGCCCATCACCAACACCTTCTTGCCTGGTCTCATGCCACCTTTAATGTGCCCGCAAAATGGAACTATCAACCGTGGGAAGTACACCTCCGCTTGAACTGGAGAGCCCAGGGAGTTGTTTAAATGCCCATCGTCTAGTTTCACCACAAGAAATTCTTCTGATATTTTCTGCTTTCAGCCAAAATCCATCTGACATCAGCATTAAAGCCCTGGTGCCATGGTCTAAACCCAGCCTGAACTTCTAGTAGTTCTCTGTAAATTGCTTCTGTATTGAAATATGCAGAACTAATGGGTGGGAGTCACTTTCAAAAATTAGGTCATACAGGATGTCATCTTCTGTTTTGAGCACTCTTTCTCACTCTCTTTTGGCCAAAGGGGAAGCCAGCTGCTGTGCTGTATGGCAGCCTTTGTAGAGAAGCCTATGTGAGTGAGCTGGAAAGTCAGTCTTCTAAGACCTACCTGCCAGTAACCACATGCGTTAACTAGGAAGCTGGCACTTCAGGTCTAATCATGCCTTGAGGTAAGAACAGCACAGCCCTAGCCAACTGCTGACTCATGAGAGAGCAGAAGCCGAAGGCACCAAGCTATTTCCCGACTGGTAAAAATTATGATAATAAATGTTTTAAGCTAAGTTTTGGGGTAATTGGTCATATAGCAAAAGAAGACTAAAACACTATACAGTAACTCAACTTACATAAGTTAAATAGGCCAAAATTTTCTAAGAACATTAAATCTAATTATAAAGCATTGCATATTTATTTTTCAAGAGTCTATTACATTAAACAATGCAATGATGACTCCATAAAGTTCTCAAAAATATCTCATGGCCTAATTTTTATATCTTTATTAGGAAGGAAGTTCCAGTTTGATTTAAGATCTCACATTATTAGCTCCAGCTATAAATGATGGACTTGAAGCTCTTGAATTGGTCTCCAAATTCACTGGACCATGTCAGTCTAGCCAGAAACATCAAGATGCAATTAACTATTCTGGCATGTCTGCCCAGGGTTTCTGTCTCGCTCACTGTGATAGAATTCTGGATCTGATTCTTGATGAAAAAAGCTTTGATCTTCTATCTAGACAGCTTGGAAGTCTTTTAAATTCAATAGGGTGTAGAAGAAAAACACCACATGGATATGTGATGGATCAGCAGAAACAATACTCTACTGATAAATTCAAAAGATAATTGTATCTGGTTAGAACCTGATTAGATCTGTTTATAATAGAAGCCCAAATAGGAAAGGAAGTCTCTGAACAGTGTCAACAGTTAACAAACTTAGCTACTAACCAAAAGGTTAGAATTCAAGTTTATCCAAAAACACCTCAAAAGAAAGGCCTGCTGATCTATTTAAAAAAAAATCAGCAGCAGAAACTCTATGGAGTACAGTTCTACTCTGACACACAGGAGACGTTATGACTTGGAGTCACAAACACAGTGATTCAAATCACTAGGCCCTCTGAAGGCAAAGGCAAACAGTCAAAAGACAGATACAAACAGAATATATTATGAAGAAAAAGAATTACAAACATCCATCAATAATTCGAACATGGAATACACATAGCTTGAATGTTGGAAAACTAGAAATTATGAAAAATGAAATGGAATGCATGAACATCAACATTATAGGCATTAGTCAGATGAGATGGACTCGCTTTGGCCACTTTGGATCAGATAATCACAGCGTATATACTAAGCTGGGAATGAAAAACAGAAAAAGAATGGTGTTGCATTGATAGTCAAAAAATTAATTTAAAGTTCTATCCTGTAATACAATGTTGTGAGTGATAAGATATTGTCCATTATGTATACTGTATTGAAACAGATGAGGGAAAGAACAGATTAGAGGCGATATATGATTGAGTATTATGGTTAGCACAGGAATTCAGAATTAAGGTTGCATAGAGAAGTGTATTTGGGGCGGGGAGTGGAGGGAGGGATGGGGGAATTGCATACCAATGAAGGAATTTTTTTTTTCTTTTTCTTTTCAGAAAGGGGAGCGAACTGGTGGGGAGGTGGGGAGAAAAGTGCAGCAATGAATGAATGGATATCCAAAATCTCTGTAAATGTTTACTAAAATTAATTTTAAAAAAGTAAAAAAAAAATATTATCCATATGCATGCAAAGAAGATCCATTACTACACCTATTATTTAAATATATGTCCCTACATTTAAAGTCAAAGAGAAAGAAATCTAAAATTTTTACCAAATCTTCCAGTCCTAAATTGACCAGGCATGCAATGAAGGATGATCGGTGACTGGAACGCAAAAGCTGGGAACAATGATGGAACAGTAGTCAGAAAATATGGGGATGGTGATAGAAATAAGGCCAAAAATAGAATGGTAGAATTTTGTATTTTCAATGATTTAGTCATTGCAAATGTTGTTGTTGTTATGTGCCATTGAGTTGCCTGTGACTAATAGTGACCCTATGTACAATAGCCCTATACTCTGCTCTGTCCTATGCCAATCACACTGTGTCCAACACACCCGCCTCGATTACCCCAGTCCTTGAATCAATCTACCTCACTGAGGGTCTTCCCCTCTTGCACTGTCCCTCCACCCTCTCAAGCATGATGTCCCTCTCCAAGGACCAGTCCCTCCTTAAAACATGTCCAAAGTATGTCAGATGAAGCCTCAGAATCCTTGCCTCCAAAGAGCAGCCTGATTTAACCCTCTCCAGGATGAACCTGTTTGTTTTCTTAGCAGTCCATGGTACACTCAATACTACTCTCCAGCACCGCAGCTCAAAGGCATCAATTCTCCTTCTATCCTCCTTAGTCATTGTCCAACTCTCTCACGCATAACAAGTGATTTCAAAGACCATGGCCTATATCAGGTGCACCTTAGTCTCCAGAGTGACACCATTGCTCTTCAGTACTTTGTCCCTAACAGCAGACTTTCCCACCACAATACATCTTTTATTTCTCTGGCTGCTGGTGCCCAGAGTGTTGACTGTCAAGGGTATCATCCAGGAAGAGTGCAAATGGTCATGACAAAGACTGAGGAGGAAAAAAAGACCAAAATAGATGTCAGAAGAAACTCTGAATATTGTACTGGAGTGCAGAGAAGCCAAAGCAGAAGGAACAATTCAAGATACTAAAGAGCTGAACAGAAGATTCCAAAAGGCAGCACGGGATGACAAAGTAAAATATTACAATGAAATGTGCAAGGAGCTGGAGTCAGAAAATCAAAAGGGCTGGACTCACTCAGCATTTCTTAAGCTCAAGGAACTGAAGAACAAATTCAAATCTCGAGTTGCTACAATCAAGGATGCTTTAGGCAAAATATTAAGTGATCCAGGAATTATTATAAGAAGATTGAATGAATATACGAGTCACTGTATCGAAAGGAATTGGCAGACACAGAAGAATTTCATGAAACAACATATGAGTAAGAGCCTTTGGTGACGAAGGAAGAAGTTCAAGCTGCTTTGAAGGAAATAGCAAAAAATAAAGCCCCAGGAATAGATGGTATACCAATTGATGTATTTCAGCTAACAGATGCTGCCCTGGTGTCAGGATTGGTGGAAGATCTATCAACAGTCTGCGATAAGCAGATGACACAACCCTGCTTGCTGAAACTGAGAAGGACCTGAAGTGCTTGCTGCAGAGGGTCAAGGACTACAGCCTTCAATATGGATTGAGGCTCAATGTCAAGAAGACAAAGATTCTCACCACTGGACCAATTGGAAGCATCAGGATGGATGGTGAAGACATTGAGATTGTTCACAGCTTTAGTTTGTTTGGCCATTGCAAATACCTTTTCTAAAAAAAACAAAAACACAAACAGTAACATTACACACAGAACTCCTCTGATGAGCTACATAGCAATCGGATATATTACCTCTGCAGAAGGAAGCATTGGAGAAGCTCAGTATCAGCAGTCAAAACTAGGTCAGACCATCAATTCCTCATATGCAAGCTCAAACTGAGGCTGAAGAAAATCAAAACAAGTCCACAAGAACCAAAATATGACCTTGAGTCTATTCCATTTGAATTTCAAAATCATGTTAGGAATAGATATTTAAAGCTTTGAACACCAATGATCAGAGATCTGATGAGTTGTGGGATGACATCAAGGATACAATCCATGAAGAAAGCAAAAGGTCATTACAAAGACAGAGGAGAAAGAAAACACCCAAAATGGATGTCAAAAGAAATTAAAAATTGCAGTAGAGCATCAAGAAGCCAAAACAAAGGGAAAACATGCTGAAGTACAAAAGCTTAATAGAAGATTTCAAAGGGCAGCTTGAGAAGACAAAGCAAAGCATGCTAATGGAATGTGCAGAGAGCTGGAACTGGAGTGTAAAAAGGGAAGAACTTGCTCTGCATTTCTCAAGCTGAGAGAACTGAGAATAGAATACATGTTGTCGTTAGGTGCCATAGAGTCGAATACGATCCATTGTGACCCTATGAAAAACAGCTGAACCCTGCCATTCTCCTGACATACTTCCTAACACACTAGAACCCATTGTGGCAGTCACTGTGTCAATCTACCTGGTGAAGAGTCTTCCCCTCCTTTGCCAACCCTTCGCCTTTCAAAGAATCATGTCCCTCTTCAAGGAATAGCCTCTCCTAGCAACATGCCCGAAGTAAGTAAGGCAAAGCTTTATCATTTTTGTCTCCCAAGAGCCCTCTGGCTGCCTTTTCTCCAAGACATATTTGTTTGTTCTTTTGGCAGTCCATGAAACGTTCAGTACTCTTCTCCAACACCACAGCTTAAGACATCACTTCCTCTTCTATCATCATCTTCCTTCATTGTCCAGCTCTTGGATGCTTAGCAAGTAATTTAAAAGACCAGAGCCATGACTTCTGATTCAGGTTATAGTTCTATTAAATACTTGACTGCAGAGTATTGCCACGGAAATATTCTAAGATTGTTCTGTTGTTACAGCAGTGTGAACAAATGATTAAAGAGTCATTGACACTAGTTATTTTGCAAACAGAAGGAGGTACAATTTTGACCTCAATAGGCACTGTTGTTATATACCACCAACTCCATATTGAGTTGTGGAGCTTTATATGACAGAGTAGAACAGCCCCTTCGTGTTTTCTGGGATGTATTCTTTATGAGAGCAAATAAATCCCCAGGTCTTTTCTACCACAGAATGGATGGGTTCAAACTGCCAAGTTTTGGTAGTTGAATACTTTAGCCAGTGCACCACAAGGGATCCTTATAAACATGCTAGGAAAATATGTTAACAGTAAGACCATTCAGTCAAAAAAAGTCATTTAACTAGTCATAAATAATCAGAATTTATCAGCTGACATCTTACCTAGGGAGTGCTGGCAAAAACTTTTAGCAGTTTCACAATAAACCCAAAGTGTATATTTGTTGGTAAAATTAACTATCATGATAGAATACATATCAACCATGTATTATAATAAATCCAAGTCATCTACACTAAGATAAAAAATAATTCACTTTGTAGATTGTGTTAGTTTTCATGAGAACCTAGCAGTAAGTAGGAAAGCAAGTCAGCAAATGTGCTAATATTTACAGATTAACTGGTGAGAAGAATCAGTAATAAACTGAACTCCATAGTCTGGTAAAAAGATGAGTAAACCTCTATGCTAGCAAATAATTTATATAACGTTAAAGCACTGGTATCATGTATTTTTCTTTTTTTAATTGTACTTAAATTCTGAAGCATAATTCAGAAAACTAAAAAGGAAAGCCTGAAATCATAAAGATTCTCTACAAATATCCAGATAATATTTTTCTTTTTCTTCCAGATTTTCCAATTCCACTGAAGCAGGCAGCACTCAAGTTTCCTAAGTGCCTCTGGAATCTTCAAGTAAAGATTTGCTGTGCTGCCATAGTCAATTCTGAAGGCTAAAGCTCCACCCATCAATACAGCTGAGAGAATCTTACCTTTCGAATAAAGTTGACATGGCATTCCCCCTTCTGCACGAGTGGGGGGCAATCTGGAGGCACCGGGTAGGCAGTGTGGGCCTTGCTCTGTCTTGCTGCATACAACACGGCTGACAGGAAACGTAGCTCAAGCACATTCACATCTCTCACCACGCTGGTGATATCAAAGCTCTAGATTCAGATGAGACAAAACATACATTTCATGATGGAGACATACCTTCCTGAGTAAACTTTTCAATAGAGGCAAAATGGATAGTAGAACTATGAGTCAATTTTTGTTTTGTACCGTTGAGTAGGAACCAACCTAGAGCAGATTTTCCAATGGGTTTTCAGAGACAGAGACTCACAGGGAGGAGACTGCCCATCTTTTCTCTCGAGGATCAGCTGGTGGATTCAACGCATGTTCCTTTTCAGTTGGCAGTGCAACTCCTAACCACTAATCCACCAGAGCCCCCTGGCATAAAATAATTCCAGTGTCTGTTTAGCTTCTTCACAGTAGGAAGCAGCTCTGTAAATAGATTTTCATTGTCCACTTTTATTTACAACTAAGCAGTCTCCTTCACACACACTTACCTCTAGGTTTCTCCTATTCCTACTCCCAGAATTATTGTCCTAAAAAAAAGCGTGAAGAGAAAATGCATCTACCTAAGAATGTCTGCTCTGGCTATTTCCACATAGCACTGAAGTGCCAAGGATTTCCTAGATGCTCATGGTGACCTGATGCTGTGGTATGAATAGCATGTATTTCTAAGTCACAAGCTATTTTTATTTTGAAATGTCTCCCTTAAAAAGGAAGGAGGAGGCTAGTATAACTGTTCTAGAAAGAAAAATATTTTTTTTATCTTCTTCTGTTTTAGCATTCTTATTGTGGCAAAATATATATAAGCAAACATTTGCTGTGTCAACACTTTTATATGTTAAACTTTCAAGAAACCAAACGTGCTGCCATCAAGATGCCATCGAGTACCATCACTAGCTCATGGAGACCCTCCCCTGGGTTTCCAGGGCTGTAAATTTTAATAGGAGGAAACTGTCCTTCTATATCCTATACTTGTAATTCACTCACTCATTCAGGCATTGCCATTAAGTCACATGAACTCATAGTTAACTCTTAGGTTTTTGGGGGCTGTGATTGTCCACCTTTCTCCTGAGGAAACGCTGGTGGGTTTGAACAACTGGTGGATTTGCCTTCAGATTAGCAGCACAACTCCCTACAGACCAGGCCATCAGAGCTTCCTAGGTACAACTAGCCAACATTAATTACACTCATCAAGTTGTACATCTATCACCACTACCTGCTTCCACATTTTTCTATCACCTTTAGCAGAAACGAAGTGCCCACAAAGCAGTGAGGAATGTTTTCTTTTAAATTTTTTTGTCAGTTGCGTGAGTCCCATGAAACTGCAATTCTCCTATAATGTTAACTAAGAACTCTCTTCCCTGTGCATTCGCAGGTACCAATCACCACTCCAGGATGGGGGGGAGGAGGGGAGACCAAAGCCTTTGGACAAACAATACTAGATTGATTTTGACTCCCGACATCAGTGGCTGTCAAAACAGAACTTTGCTCCATAGAGTTTGTAATCTAGGTTTTTCTAAAGTAGATCACCAGGACTTTCTTCAAAGGGATAAATGACAGACCAGTAAGATCAAAATGCTACTATGCACAAATCAGAGTCCCTAGTTGCAAAGTGTTAACATGATGAACTGCTATCCAAAAGGCTAAACGTTCATGTGCACCCAGAGGCACCTCGGAACAAAATCTGGAACTCGACCTGCAAAAGTTCAGCCACTAAAGACCCTATGCAGCATAATTGCGCTCTGGGACAGGAAGAGTCAGCAACAGTAACTGGCTTTCAAATTACCTGTTCGGTTTCTTCTCTCTATAACAGATACATCAGAAGTTTACCTTAAATAAGATTGCACTTATAAAGGAGTTCACATGTTTATGCCCTTGCATACAAAGTATCTATTTTCTCTCTCCATCCCCTTCCCTCTACTTCGTTCCCTGCTGTGCTGTCTTGTCCTGAGAAGTGCCTTACACAGCATGACCACTGAGGTCTTAGTACCTTCCCCACTCCTAGGAGCAAGCTCAGATGAAAAATCCCACGCATGAGATTCAACAACAGCCAAAACAAAAGTATATCTGTATTCTATTACCCATCACATTAACTCCCTAATCCCCTTCATGTTTTCAAATTATTAAATTGGAGAGCAGCTAGATATTCCAAAAACAGTTGTCTAAGTTATTAAATAAAGTACTCGGAAAACAAAACGGCTTATGAAGTTTTCCTATATGATGTGTGCCATGCAGGAGGCACCTGACACACCTGAATTCCTCATTTCCCCCATTCCTATCCCCATTTCCAGAATATACAGCTACTGGTATCTAGTAATTGAGGACAAACTACAGTTTGAGCTTGTCCAGAAAGCAAACACTAATGTTGAAACCAGCATTAGAAATAACCATGATTTAATTGTATATTTACTTGAGTTATCACAATTTCAACATTTATCCTTCTTCATATTTCAGAGCAAGCGTTCTTTGAAAAAGTTCTCTCATATATGTACTAACAACGGCACTCATTTTACTCTGCAGAATTGTAAAATTAAAAAAGACCATGTTGTAAAAACAGCTGTAAACAAAAATTCATTTGCAGAATCTCTCACTAAATATTTTGTCAGTATGATAACAAGACTAAAAAATTAATATAAATCAACATGAATGCTTTTTGTAAATATTTTCTTGGTGCTTTCTGAAAGTATTATACACTTTGAAATACCATATAACTCTGAAAAAAATGTAATATTCAGCATTTCAATTGAAACTGTTAAATATAAGGACATTCCAAACATAGAAAGGAGAATGATATTTGTCTAATGTCTTCTTTCTATGTGCCAAACACGTCATACAATTAGTTTATTAAATCCTCATAATAAGACCATGGAGTATACAATGTGTCCATCCTTTTTTTATAAATATGCCAAATGAGCAAGTGCTGAATTTGTCTGGATGGTCAATTAAGCATTTATCTTTCCTTATTTTTAATAATAATTTATACAGGAAGAGGGATGGGCAGAGAGAAAAATGCAACAATTAATGAACGGAAATCCAAAGTCTCTGCAAACTTTCATTAAAATCAATTTAAAATTTTTTAAATATCATAATTTAAACAAGCACATGTAAGCAATTTTTTTAAACTAGAAGTCACTGTATACTTACATATCTATTGAACATGTTGTCTGTTTTCCCAATAGTGATGTTATTGAGCAGGATTTCTGAAACTGTATCAACACCTTCAAAAATCAGGATTATTTTTTGCCATTTGCTGGAAAAAAATATTTTTAAAACAAGATACATATCATTCACTTGGATTAAATCTTATTTATTTAGTATCTAAGAACTAAAGGAATAAATATTTCCCAATTTATTCTTAGAAAGCAGTTCTCAATGAAATGTTCAGGTACTGATTTAAAACACTTTTTGCACTGGACTGCTTCCTGCAGAAAGCTGAAAAAGGATCCACATCTCACACCATACCCAAAAATCACCTCAAAGAGGATCAGAGACTTGGGAGTAAAGACCAAAACCATAAAGTTCATAAGAGACAAACTGGGATCAAGCTAAGAAGCCCTCATCTGTGTTATAAAGAAATTGCCAAATACAACTAGAAATGCACAATCTGAAGAGGATAAAATTGATGAATGGACCTTGTAAAGAATAAATTCCTGTGTGCATCAAAAGCTTTTTCCAACAGGGTGAAAAGAAAACCTACTGACTTGGAACAAACATTTGGCAATACCATCTCAGACAAGATTTCATAATGAAAGGTTATAGAATACTCCTGGGCCGCCACAAGAAAAAGATTGTTAACCCAACTACAAAATGGACAAAAGAAATGGAAAGAATTTTCACAGAGGAAGATATTCAAATGAACAAGAGATATATAAAGAAATGCTCTAAATCACTGGCTATAAGAGAGATGCAAGTCAAAACTACAATAAGATATCATCTCACTCCAGTAGCAGTGGCAAAGTTTAACAGGACAGCAAGTAATAAATATTAGAGAGGATGTGGCAAGATAGGAACTCTTTTACATTGTTGGTGGGATTGTACAATGGTATGGCCACTCTGGAAGGCAATTTGGCGCTTCCTCAAAAAGCTGATCATAAAAGTTCCATATGACCCAGCTATTCCCTTGCTTGGAATACACCCTGAGAAAATGAGAACTGAGGCTCAAACAGAAACGTAGACACCAACGTTCACAGCGGCATTATTCACTATCACAAGAACATGGAAAGAGCCCAGATATCCAACCATAAATGGATGGATTGAGAAGTTGTGGTACATTCATACAATGGAATACTACGCAGCACATAGGAGCAATGATTTTATAAATTACTACCTAACTTGGGAGGGACTGGAGACCATTATGATTAGTGAACTGATTCAGTCCCACATGGACAAATACTGTATAAAGCCATTATTGTAGAATGAGTATGAGGATCCAAGGCAGGAAGGAGTGTGGAAATAGAGGTGAGGATGGGACGCGGGAGTGTAGGGCGTTAATCATAGGGTTGCACAATTTGATTGGTGGGTGAGGTGATGAAATGGGAGGGCTTTTTCGTGAAAAACAATGTACTTAAACTTTTTAAACAAATCAGTATAAAATTTTTTATAAACTATATTTTGCATTCTCTGAATGATCCCATTTATTAGTCTTCAAAATATGTCAATCTCCATAAAATTGAGAGTACACCTTAAAATTCTCAAAGCATTGATTGGCTTCGAGTTACTTTGCAAAGTTCTGATGTTAATCAAGTTAATGGAGCCAAAAGTATTTTCATAAAATATTACGTTTACTAACATACAAAGGAGTATAAAATACACTAGGCTCCAGCTGTGGCCACCACCTAGTGGATTTTCTATAACAAATAAAGTGAAATATGTTCTAGCAAAAAAAAAAATACACTAGCAATATGCTCAACATTCCGCCAAGACTTTTAAGGAACTAAAATAGTCCATGTACTTAAGAATCGTGCAATTTGGTTGGTATTCAAGATCACAACACAGGAAACAAAAACAAAATGCTCTACCTATCCTACTAAGTAATATGACCTTATTGAATAGCATTTAAGTGCTATCAGAGTTTATGTCATAGGAAACAATATTAAGAGAAAAAGGAAGTTAAGGAGTGATAAAATAAATAAAATGTAGTATGTCCTAGAGGAGGGATCAATGGTGGCCTAGTGGCAAGAAGCTGCACTGCAATCCTGAAGTCACCCAGGTTGAGTCCACTAGCTGCTTTGAGGGAGGAGAATGTGCAATCTCCTCCTATGCCATTAACTGCTTCTGAAAACCTGATGGAGGGTCAGCAATAGGTCAGTTTTGACTTGATGGTACACAACAACAACATGTCTTGAAGGTAGTGCAACCAGGTTACTCCTGAGAAGCAAGGCTGGCGAAACTTATCTGACATACTGTGGGCATGTTGTCAAAAAGGGACAGTCCATGGAAAAAAGACATCATGCTGGGAATGGACTTGAACATGTTGGAGATCGTCAGGTTGGAATAGGTAGGGTCGCTATGAGTCGTAGTTGACTCACCTGCACATAACAAAAATAATGTATGTAGACAGTTGGGTGTTATTCAGCAATAAAAAGGAATGGCATGCCAATACACAGATGAACCTTGAACTGTGCTTTCTGAAAGAAGAGTCACAAAGGATCACAGGTTGTACAGTATCATATATAAGAAAGTTTCAGTATATGCAAAACCATAAAAATGAAACGTGGATTAGTGCTTGCCTGCAGTGGACGTAGGAAGATGGAAAGAATGAAAAATTACTTGTAATGAATAAAACTTTGTTTTGAAATGAAAAGGAAAATATTCTCAAATTGTTGTTCTTGTTGTTATGTGTCGTCGAGTCGCTTGCGACTCATAGTGACCCTGTGTACAATAGCCCTAAACTCTGCTCTGTTCTGTGCCAATCGCACCCTCTCCGATACACCCATTCCGATTACCCCAGTCACTGAATCAATCCACCTCATAGAGGGCCTTCCCCTCCTGCACTGTCCCTCCACCCTCCCAAGCATGATGTCCCTCTCCAAGGACCAGACGCTCCTTACAACATGTCCAAAGTATGTTAGACAGTGCCTCAGAATCCTTGCCTCCAAGGAGCAGCCCAGTTTGACCCTTTCCAGGATAAATCTGTTTGTTTTCCTAGCAGTCCATGGTACCCACAATACTCTTCTCCAGCACCATAGCTCAAAGGCATCAATTCCCCTTCTATCCTCATTAGTCATTGTCCAACTCTCTGATGCATAACAAGTGATAGCAGAGACCATGGCCTGTATCAGACGCACCTTAGTCTCCAGAGAGACACCATTGCTCTTCAGTACTTTGGAGAGGTCCCCAACAGCAGACTTTCCCATCACAATACGTATTTTAATTTCCTGGCTACTGGTGCTGAGAGTGATGACTGTGGAGCCAAGCAAACTAAAGCTGTGAATAATCTCAATCTCTTCACCATCCATCCTGATGCTGCCAATGGGACCAATGGTGAGAATCTTTGTCTTCTTGACATTGAGCCTCAATCCATATTGAAGGCTGCAGTCCTTGACCCTCTGCAGTAAGTGCTTCAGGTCCTCCTCAGTTTCAGCAAGCAGGGTTGTGTCATCTGCATATCACAGATTGTTGATAGATCTTCCACCAATCTTGATCCCTCATTCCTCCTCATGGAGCCCAACCTCCCGGATAATCTGTTCTGCATACAGGTTGAAAAGGTATGGAGACAGGACACGATGCTTTAGGCAGAATATTAAATGATCCAGGAAATATTAAAAGAAGATGGAAAGAATATACTGAATCACTGTATTGAAAGGAATTGGCAGACACAGAAGAATTTCATGAAACAACATATGAGCAAGAGCCTATGGTGATGAAGGAAGAAGTTCAAGCTGCTTTGAAGGAAAGAGCAAAAAATAAGGCCCCAGGAATAGATGGTATACCAATTGACATATTTCAGTTAACAGATGCTGCCCTGGATGTGCTCACCAAGTTGTGCCAAGAAATCTGGAGAACCACCACTTGGCCAACTGACTGGAAGAGATCTATATTTGTTCCCATTCGGAAGAGGGGTGACCCAAAAGAGTGTGGAAACTATAGAACAATATCATTGATTTCACAGGCAAGCAAGATTCTACTGAAGATTATCCAAAAATGACTGGAACAACACATCAGCAGAGAACTGCCAGAAGTCCAGGCTGGGTTTAGAAGTGGTCATGGTACTAGGGATATTGTAGCTAATGTTAGATGGCTCTTGGCTGAAAGCAGGGAATGAGGAACGTCTATCTGTGTTTCATTGACTATGCAATGGCATTTCACTATGTGGATCATAACAAACTGTGGCTAGCTCTGGGAAGAATGGGAATCCCAGAACACTTGATCATTCTAATGCGAAACCAAGAGGCAGTCATCAGAACAGAGCAAGGAAATACTGCATGGTTCAAAATTGGGAAGGGCGTATGCCAGGGATGTGTCCTGTCTCCATACCAATTTGTGGAGTAGTTGTACAACTCTATAAATATACCAAAAATCACTTTAAGTGGTTAAATTGGTGAGTCTATTATATCTAAAAAAATGCTATTAAAGATTTATATAAATATCTAGGTAGAAGGTAGATACAAGAGAAAAAGCAAAATCAAAGCAGAGAGTTAGCTGCATCAATAATATTAAGATTATAACCTGAATTCAAGTGTAGAATTCAGGATTGTCTAGTAGCAAGACACTGCACTGAAATTTCAAAGGCACACAGTTCAAATCCACCATCTGCTCTGTAGGGGAACGCACAATCTCCTCCCATATTATTTACTGCCTCTGAAAATGAGCTAGAGGGTCAGCCATAAATTAGTTTTGACTCGATGATACCAACAATAAAGGGAGATAGTTGGACAAGTGGCAGAAACAATGCAGAGTAAACAGTACAGGGATAGATAGGATTAAACCATATTTTTTTCATATAGGCATAGACATTTAAGCTTCATTTACCAAATACCATTTCTCAGCAAGACGATATCATGACAAAAGCAGAATTTTAGAAGATGAGTCTGAAGTTCCTACATACCAAAACCCACTAAAATAAAAGTCAACATAAATAGTTAGGTAGCATTGACACTGAGTAATAAAAGGGAACTCTGATGGTTTAATGGTAAGAAGTTGTATTGTCAACCCAAAATCACATGGACCAAATCCACCAGCTGGTCCTTGGTCCTTGGCAGAAAGATGGGCAATCTCCTTCTGCCTCTGAAAATTCACTGAAGTGAATACTTTAGGCAGATGGTTTTGCTGTTGCTGTTTCTTAGGTGCTATCAAGTTGCCTGCGACTCATAGCGCACAGACCCTATGCACATTATCTCTGAATCCTGCTCTATCCAGAGGAAATCAATCTCCGTGTCTCTGACACACCTACCCTGAACCCCAGTTACTGTGTCAATCCATCTCATCCAAGAGCTTCTTCTGTGCTCTCCCTTCACCCTTCCAAGCATGATGTCCTTCTCAAAGGACTGAACCCTTCTCACAACATGTGCAAAGTATGAGACAGAGCCTCAAAATCCTTGCCTCCAAGGAGCAACTTGGCTTCACCCTCTCCAGGACATATCTGTTTGTTCTCTTAGTAGTCCATTGTATGTTCAATACTCTCTCCAGTACCACAACTCAAAGGCAGTAATTCTTCTTCTGTCATCTTCAGTCACTATCTAGCTCTCTGATCCACAGCAAGTCATTGCAAAGACCTTGGCCTAGATCAAGTGTACCTTAGTCTTGAAACCAATATCATTGCTCTTCAGCACTCTGGAGAGGTCCCTGACAGCAGATTTTCATAAAGCAATTTGTCTTTTGATTTCCAGACTGCTGGTGCTAAGAGTGTTGTTTGTGGAACCAAGTAAGCTAAAGTTATTAATAATCTCAATCTCTTCTCCATCTATCATGGTGCTGTCAATTGGCCCAGTGGTGAGAATCTTTGTTTTCTTGATATTGAACTTCAGTCCATATTGTGGACTACAGTCTTTGACCTTCTGCAGCAAATGCTTCAGGACCTCCTCAGATTCAGCAAGCAAGGTTGTTATCTGCATAACGCAGGTTGAAACAGATGATAAGTCAAAAAATACCTCGGGGGGGGAGAAATCATCAAAGTCTGAGAAAACTGTTGAATTAAGTGGAACAACTTTCAGCTACACAATAGATAGGGTTCTATAGGGGGAGTAGAGAGGCCTACGACCAGAGAGGCATATATACACTCCTTAAAACTATCAATCATACAAAATTAAAAGGGTAGCAGCCACGCAGGGACAAGAAGAAAAGGTTTAAAAAAAAAAAGCACTACTGAAAAAGGATGAAAGAAAACAGGAAACATCAAAGAAGTAGGAAGGATGTTGTTACAGTGCGAGGATGACAACGAGGGCATAAAACTAAATGTGTATAAACTGTTGAATTGAGAACCATTTTGCTCTGTAAACTTTCACAACAAAGAAGTTTACAAAGTCAGAATGAGATTGTCAGAAAATTCTGATTTTAAGAAGTAAAGTCAACCACCAGATGCTCTGCTGGAGAAGGAGGGGGCAATCTCCTCCTGTACCAGTCATATCTGATTTGACGGTACACATAATAACAATAAAAATTTTAAAAAAAATTAAAAAAAGAAGTAAAGTCAAGTATATGTTGAGTGCATTTTTTATAAATAAACACAGCTAAGACTTCACCTCACCTCTTTGGACATGTAGTCAGGAGCGGGGCTAATTCTTGGAGAAAGGCATCCTGTTTGGTGAAGCAGAGGGTGAAAGAAAATGAGGAAAAGTGTCCACAACATGGACTGACAATGTAGATACAAGCGGTGTAAGCATATGAGCACAGCAGCAATTATGAGGAAGTGCAGATCTTGTTGGGTTCTATTATGCTTTAAAAAGGGTCAACATAAGTGGAAGATGATTTGACAACATGGAGGAACAACAAGGTTAACTCTAGGCCACATCAGCTCCACTCACTGCCAATGAGTCAGTTCTGAGTCATACAGATCTTCCATCAGGTTTCCGAGACTACAAATCTTTACAGGAGGAGATGGCTCATCTTTCTCCCAGAGTGAATGTGAGCCCCTGGAGAGACAGTCTTTTGGCTAGCAGTACAACATGCTTCAGAATAAATCACAGGAGGTCCTTTGGTAAGAGAGGATTTAATAAAAATATTTAAAACATTAATGGTGGCACTCTGGAGACTAAGGTGAGCCTGATATAGGCTATGGTCTTTGCAATCACTTGCTATATATCAAAGACTTGGACAATGACTAAGGAGGATAAAAAGAGAATTGATACCTTTGAGCTGTGGTGTTGGAGAATAGTACTGAATATACCACGGACTCCTAAGAAAACAAACAGGTTCATCTTGGAGTGGGTGAAGCCATGCTGCTCCTTAGAGGCAAGGATTCTGAAGCTTTGTCTGACATATTTTGGACATGTTGCAAGGAGGTACCATTCCTTGGAGAGGGACATCATGCTTGGGAGGGTGGAGGGACAGTGCAGGAGAGGAAGACCCTCTATGAGGTAGACTGATTCTGTGACTGAGGTAATGGGGGTAAGTGTGTCAGAGACAGTGAGAATGGCACAGGATAGGGCAGGATTTATGGCTGTTGTACATAGGGTCGCTATGAGTTGCAGGTGATTTGACAGCACATAACAACATCATCAAGAACTAAGAATTGGAAGCACAGTACCTGCATGACATTAAGTGTAATATCAGACTTTCACTTATTTGGTGGTGTGGTCCATAGGGAGTTTTGCATTAATCCAAGGGAGGCTTGAATATACCAGCAGCTCTTTGGGAGAAAAATGTGTATCTCCCTCCAAGTAATTTACAATCTCCAAAATCTCAATGGAGTCAATTAGGTCCGTTTTGATTCCACAGCTATGAGTTTTAGTTTCAATTTTGTTTTGCTTTTCTAAATTGGACTATTTTTCTTTAAGAGATTATTGTTGTTGTTATTATTATGTGCCATCAAGTCGCCTGCAACCCACAGCAACCGTATGTACAGAAGCTCTGAAGCTTGCCCTGTCCTGAGCCAGGCTCACTAATTCCGACACACCAAATCCCCATAACCCCAGTCACTGTATCAATCTATCTCATCTGGAGTCTTCGTCTCCTGCTCTGTTCCTCCACCCTTCCAACCATGATGTCCTTCTCTAAGAAATGGCCCCTCCTGGTCACATGTCCCAAGTATGAGTCGAAGCTTCAAAATCCTAGCCTCCAAGGAGAAACCTGGTTTTACCTTCTCCAAGACAGACCTACTTGTTTTCTTTGTAGTCCATGGTATGCTCAAGACTCCAGCACCACAACACAAAGGCATCGATTCTTTTTCTGTCATCCTTAGTTATTATCTAGCTTTCTGATGCATTGCAAGTAATTGCGAAGACCATGGCCTGGATTAGGCTTAAGAGATTAGTACTGTATAAAAGGTACAAAAGAATTTTTTTCCAAATTAGTAATAATGACATCATGGATTGGACTCTGCCTCAAATGTAAATATAATACTTTAAAAAACAGAACATAACTGAAAGCAACATCCATGAGAAAAAAATCTCCATGGCTTCATAGTACAAGAACAAAGACTAGTTAGCACCACACAGAACAAATGATGTGTATCTGATTCTACCTAGCAATATAAGAAATATGTACATTCCTCTGATTAATGGGAAGCACAGAGGAGGAGATGTAGATAAAAGAAGGTGACTAAGCTAGGTGACTATTATTACCCTTGCAGTAGGCAAGAAAGCAACAGAAAACTAACATTTCTTTAATATTTCAAAACATATAAATGTCTTTTTTAGTTGAGATGTACCATTGAGAGAGGCCTGCTTCTCAGGCTGGAACCCTCTGTCCTCTTGAGTTGTTCTAAATTAATTTCTGTTGAGTGGGAAACAAGTCATAGCTGACCCTCCAACAGGTTTTCAGAAATTGTAAACCATACAGGTAGAGAATGACCATCTTTCTCCCACAGAGCTGCTCGTGGATTTCAACTACCAGAAAGACACTTCCTTTGGGTTATCAGTGAAACTGCCTCTGGATAAAATTACCAGAGTTGCTTTGTGCTTAACCTAGTCTACCAATATCCTCTCAGAGAGCCTTCTCTGCTAAAACAGATTTGGGAAGCTCATAACCCCTGCCTCCTATATGCTGGAGTTTTTGTTGTTGTTATGTGCCCTTAAATTGGAATCAACCCACAGCTGACTCTCCAGCAGGTTTTAAGAGGCTGCAAATTGCAGGGGAGGAGACCGCTCACTCTTGTCCTACAGAGAAGCTGGTGGATGCAGAGGCTTGTCTTTGGGTTGGCAATGCAACTCCTTAACCACTAGGACAACAGAGCCTCCATGTTGGCATGTATCATAAAACATCTGGTTTCTCCACTCCAATTATTTCTAAGATTGGTTTTGTGGCACTAGGTGACAGAAACATGTTTTTCCAGTAAAATCTCTAGAAAAAATAACCCTGGGAGAACCAATCTCATGTCTAGCACCAGTGGCACCATCTTCATATGCAAAAACCAAAGATAAATCTGTAATAACTTTTGTAGCACTGGGCTTTCATTAGATTTCATTTTAACCAAGGCAAAACAAGAGATTATTGCTTAGTCAGAAAAACACTCTAAACTTAAGTAAATAAGATAAATACATACACACATACCTCACATCAAAGGGGGTTGTAAATTCCTTGATATAGGTCCAGTTATCCAAAGAGATCCACCTGTAGTTAAGGTCATTAAACCTGTAGTAGGGATCCTGTTGATATAAAGTAAAAATTACGGTTGACTGTTAAATACGGAAATACAAATTAAAAAGTAAACATGAAATAAATTACTTCAACACTCAAAACTCAAACTCTTTGCAGTCAAATTGGGACCAATGCATAGTTGATCCTCTAAAGGCTTGCCAGAGGCTGTCAATCAGACAGGGGTTGCTCTCATCTTTCTCCCAAAGACCTGCTAGTGGATTCAAACTTCCAGTGGGGGCCACCTTAGGCTTAGCAGCATCCCTCACTACAGATTATGACATCAGAGCTCAGCACTCAAAATAACCAGCAGGTTAGGACCTAAAATTAATGAAGAAAAAATACATCAAAACACCTATGAGAAACAACGATGAGATATCATCTCACCCCAGTCAAAATAGCAAAATTTAACAGAACAGCAAGCAA
>NW_006399872.1:9032238-9036418 GCF_000299155.1 Elephantulus edwardii
GAGGAGGGTGGAGAAAACAGTGCAACAATGAATGAATGAAAACCCAAAATCTCTGTAAATGTTCATTAAAACTAATAAAATTTAATAAAAAAAAAACAAACAAAAAATGCTTGCAAGGTTGTGGAGAAACTGGAACCCTTATTCACTGTTGGTGGAATTGTAAAATGGTGCAACCACTGTGGAAGGCGGTGTTAAGCTTTCTCAAAAATTTGCAAATAGAGATACCATTTGACCCAACAATTCCACTACTGGGAATACATCCCAAAGAGACCATAACTGACATCCAAGCAGATATATGCAAACCCATGTTTATCACAGCTTTGTTCACAATAGCAAGGAGTTGGAAACAACCCAGATGCCCATCAACAAACAAATGGATAGAGAAGCTGTGGTATATTCACACAATACTACACTGCATTGAAAAACAAGGAACTCATGCAATATTATTCAAAATGGGTGACCTTGGAGGACATTATGCTGAGTGAAATATCTCAGTCAAAGAAGACAAATACTGCATAGTGCCACTGTTGTAAAACAGGACTGACCTCAGGGTTGGGGGGAGACTGAGAAAGATGGGTTCAGTCATGTATACTGCATTGAAACAGATGAGGGAGAAAACTGTTTAAAAGGGATATCTGATTAGGTATTTTTGTCATGACAGGAGTCCAGAGTGAAGGCTGTACAGTGGAGTGGACCTGGGGGGAGGGATTGTAAAACAATGATAAAATTTTTCTTCTATTTTTCAAAGAGAAGAGTGTACTGGGGGGAGGGGTGAGCAGGGAGAAAAGTGCAACAATGAATGAATGGAAATCCAAAGTCTCTGTAAATTTTCATTAAAATTAATAATAGTAAAAGAATTAAAAAATACAAAGAGGTATTAACACCACATAATGTCAGAAAGCTCAGGGGAACTCTGGTGGCCTAGTGGCAAGAAGCTGCATGGCACAGGACAGAGCAGAGTTTAAGGCTGTTATACGGTTGCTATGAGTCTCAAGCAACTGGACAGCACATAACAACAACAATGTAAGAAAGAATTTAAAAAAAAAAATCCAAACACACAAATTAGAGAGTTCTGGTGTGTAAATAACACAGTTTTATTATCAAAGAACAAAGTGTAGCGATTAAGATGAGTCTCCCTTTTTAAACCAAAGATGGTATTAGCAGGAATTGAAAGGTAGAATTGTTGGTGCAGCTACCATTCCACTCCAGGGAGCTCTGTGGAGTAGCTGACAGTGAGTTGTGCTGTTAAGCAAAGGCCACTTATCTCCAGTGACTGAAATTCACCAGCTGCACCTCCAACAAAGGTCATTATGAGTCAGAGCCAATTCAACACCGGTTAAGTTTTATTTATGTTTGAGCTACTAGTCTCTTTTTTTAATCCTTTCCAGTCAATCACTCATATCATTTTGGTTTTAGAACATTAATTACAATTGAACAATGCCATTCTTTACAACATCTTATCAAATCCTAGCTGTACCCTCCTTTCCCTTATCCATCCACCCATCCTCTAATCTTTGTTCCCTCTCCTTCCCCTCCCATCCCTGTCAACCCTCCATGATTGTTTCTGGGTGTAACCTTTCCTTTGCTTCTCCCTTCCCAATTCAACCAGTTTTGCATGTCTGTTCCAGATTGTTAATTGCAATATAGGATAGTCTCTTGTTGTAGAGTGGCTATCACTTTGCCTACAGCTGCCATTACCCTAGCTGGCTTCCAAAAGGATTCTTCTCTGCTGCTTAGAAGTCAAAATGTCCATGTTAGATGGAATTCTAGGAAAAAAGTAGTAAAGAACAAAACACCTTCTGGCCCTCTTTCTCAAATATAAGAATGCTCAACTTTGAGGGACTCTGAATTGGGAAGGAGAAACATAAAGCGGGAATGCAGACAGGCAAGAATCAAAAAATCAACAACAAGCTGCATTAGATAGGAAGGTCACTTCGCATTGTTTGTGCTCCTCCCTCAGCAACACTAGTTGCCAGCTACTGTGAACTTCTTCCCTAATCACCATAGTCCCTGCTTGGTCAAAGACCCCAAACCCTAAAATCAACAAGGTAGACATCCCTTACTCAGACACTGTCAGCTGCCAGCATACTGTGAATGCTATAGTTAACACTCTGCCTACCTCTTCATTCTCCCCATAGCTCATGTCTCTGAAGCCAAGTGGTTAGACATTCCTGGGGATCAGTCTGGGTCTATCTGTTTGCTGTCCCTACAGACATCACTAAGGACTACATACTAGGAAGTAGGCATCTAGATGGAAGGCTACATCCACAGCCAACATACTGTGGGATGTATACTGAGAGCAACAGAACAGACTTCCTTAAGTTTTTTCGGAGTGTGATTCCTCTCCTCTAACTGGTAAGTATAAGCTGCTGGGCTGGTATAACTCCATCAGAAGGTTCCCTCCAAGCCAAGGGGTGTGTTATCTAAGCTCACTCAGCCACCTCAGGGCACCAGGGATCTGAAATCAACATGACAGATGTCTCAGGTGTCTTTCTGGGGTGGGTTAGACCCTTTTCTTGTGGAATAAAAATAAAAGTCTATCTAGGCTTCCTCTGATTACCAGTTCAGATATAATAAGCTCCCACAGAGCAGAAAAGAAAACCTTGGACAAAGAAACTCAAAGGAGGCTCACTGGGTAATAGGAATTGAGGGATGTCCCCTAAAAATATGTGCTAACTTGGCTGAACCCTGGTTCTCAGTGGTATGGCAGTTATGTGATGATTTAATGCTGCCCTTGCTATGTGTCACTGAGTCAATTAAGACTCACAGCAACCCTGTGAACAACAGGTAGGAAATTTGCCCTGTCAAGCATCATCTTCACAATCTCCAGCATGCTTGAGAAGGTTGTTACAGTCACTGTGATGTGATATAGCAGTTATGCGAAGATAAAATTCCTCATGATGTGATCAGCCTTGATCTGGCATTAGGTGTCTTAGGGTGAGACCACAGAAGAGTTTCTCTGGAATGTAGTGTGCAATACAAGAGATAAAAGGAGACAAGAACAAACAGAGGAAGGGTGACTGACTACCACCAAGAAAGAAGAACTTGTCCTTTGGTCTTGCATTGAAGTCTTTCCTCTTCTAAAATGGGGAAGACCACAACACATTTTTTTTTTATTAATTTCAACGAACATTTACAGATTTTGATTTCCATTCATTCATTGTTTCACTTTTCTCCCTCACCCTCCGACCCCCTTCCCGAGTATACACCACTCTGCAACCCTCATTCTGAACTCTTATGATAATCATAATGCCCTAAAATATATTACTTTTAACCTATTCTCTCCCTCATTGGCTCCAGTGCAGTATATATAATTTATCCAGTTTTTATCAGTCTTAACCCCACCCTGATGTCAGCCTCATTCTACAACATTGGCACCATACAGTATTTGTCCTTTTGTGACTGAGATATTTCACTCAGTATAATGTCCTCCAGGGTCACCCATTTTGAGTAATATTGCATAAGTTCCTTGATTTTCAATGCAGCATAGTATTCCAATGGATAGCTTCTCTATCCATTTGTTTGTTGATGGGCACTTAGGTTGTTTCCAACTCCTTGCTATTGTGAACAAAGCCACGATGAACATGAGTGTGCATATATCTGCTTGGATGTTGGTTATGATCTCTTTAGGGTATATTCCCAGTAGTGGAATTGCTGGGCCAAATGGTATCTCTATTTGCACAACACATTTTTAAGGAATACAAATCCACAGAAGTCTAACGGAGGCAAGGATCATCCTCCTACTCAGTGCATCAACATACAGAAAGCTTCCTTCCCTACATCTGACTCCAATCTCTTGAGTACAGTTTGTTAGAGTCATCCATTGTTGGTACTTCTGTCACAATAGCACTAGTTAACTATCACACTAGATGTGTAATTCACAACTAAAAGTATGATGTAGAACAGAGTTGTTGTTGTTGTTGTTATGTGCCATCGAGTCGTTTGCGATTCATAGCGACCCTATGTACAACAGCCCTAAACCCTGCTCTATCCTGTGCCAATTTCACGGCCTCTGACACACCCATCCCAATTACCCCAGTCACTGAATCAATCCACTGCATAGAGGGTCTTCCCCTCCTGAACCATCCCTCCACCCTCCCAAGCATGATGTCCCTCTCCAAGGACCTGTCCCTCCTTACAACATGTCCAAAGTATGTCAGACAAAGCCTCAGAATCCTTG
>NW_006399872.1:9036518-9060616 GCF_000299155.1 Elephantulus edwardii
CTTCCCCTTCTGTGCCGTCCCTCCACCCTCCCAAGCATGATATCCCTCTCCAAGGACCTCTCCCTCCTTACAACATGTCCAAAGTATGTCAGACAAAGCCTTAGAATCCTTGCCTCCAAGGAGCAGCCTGGTTTAACCCTCTCCAGGATGAATCTGTTTGTTTTCTTGGCAGTCCAGGGTACCCTCAATACTCTTCTCCAGTACCACAGCTCAAAGGCATCAATTCTCCTTCTGTCCTCCCTAGTCATTGTTCAACTCTCTGCCATGATTGCAAAGACCATGCCTGATCAGATGCACCTTAGCCTCCAGAGTGACACCATTGCTCTTCAGTACCCTGGAGATGTCCTTAACAGCAGACTTTCCCAACGCAATACATTTTTTGATGTCCTGGCTGCTGGTCCCAAGAGTGTAGGAGCCAAACAAACTAGAGTTGTTAACAATCTCAGTCTCTTCACCATCCATCCTGATGCTGCCTATTGGTCCAGTGGTGAGAATCTTTGTCTTCTTGACATTAAGCCTCAATCCATACTGAAGGCTGCAGTCCTTAACTCTCTGCAGCAAGCATTTCAGGTCCTTCTCAGTTTCAGCAAGCAGGGTTGTGTCATCTGCATAACGCTGATTGTTGATAGATCTTTCACCAATCCTGACGCCACACTTCTCACAGAGCCCAGCCTCTCGGATAATCTGTTCTGCATACAGGTTGAAAAGGTATGGAGATAGGACACATCCCTGGCGTACACCTTTCCCAATTTTGAACCATGCAGTGTTTCCCTGCTCTGTTCTGACAACTGCCTCTTGGTCCAAGAAACAGAGAAAGAAAGGACATAACAATCAGCGAGAGGGGAATTCCTGGTGGGCAGACTGATTAGTACCTGATATCTCTTTTGAGTGGCAGACTCTCCAGAGTGTGCTCTCTGGTATGTTTGAGAGAGATTCATAGTTGAAAATTGAGATCTAGAAGTCTCATATCCAAATGAAACCAAAGAGGGAGAAGACTTCTGATCAAAAGAGGGGGAAATGCTGGAAAAAAACTTTTGAGTTCTCATAACTCTAGACATTCTGGAGCCAGGGAGAGTGTATGGATCACTGAAGCGCTTGCTTCTGAAATAGTCTTTAAATCTTAAACCAAAAATGTCTTTTTAAGTCCTCCTAAAGTAAAAAAACAGATTTAGCTTAGCTAGTTGTTTACTTTAAAAAAAAAATCTGCCTATGTGAGATCAAGTTGATAACAATTTTAATGATTAGCTAGGAATCTGAAGGTGCAGTAAGTTTGTGTTAATGAGGGAGGAACAACTCAAAAAAAGTAGAGTAAGAATAGTTGAATAATTTGAAGAATGTAATCAATGTCACTGAACTGCACATGTAGAAACTGTTAAATGGATACATGTTTTCGGTTCAAATCCACCAGATGCTCTGCTGAAGGAGGAACAATCGCCTCCTGTACCAGTCAGATCCAATTTGATGGTACACACATAAAAATAAATAAATAAATAAAATGGATACACGTTTTGCTGTGCATGTTCTCAACAACAAAATAAATACAATATTAGGGGAGCTCTGGTGGCCTAGTGACAAGGAGCTGCAACTACAATCCCAAAGGCGCACGGTTCCAATCCACCAGATGCTCTGCCGGGGAAGGAGGGACAATTTCCTCCTGTACCAGTCAGATCTGATTTGACGGTACACTCACACAAAAAAATAATAAAAAAATTTTAAAAAAAGACAATATTGAGAAAAATAACTCTTTTCCTCAAATTCTCTTAACATTTCTTAAGTTATTTTTACTTAAGTTTATTGAGTAAAAAATATCTGTATAGAGAAAATGGCATCAACTGTATAAATTTTCTATCCTTTGAGAAGGGCATATCATGCAAAGGTGAAAGGTCAGCAGGGGAGAGGAAGACG
Organism: Elephantulus edwardii; assembly: GCF_000299155.1. Lineage (NCBI taxonomy): Eukaryota > Metazoa > Chordata > Mammalia > Macroscelidea > Macroscelididae > Elephantulus > Elephantulus edwardii. Next base: position 9,038,424 of record NW_006399872.1, read on the forward strand.
CTGGACGAGATGAATTGTCACAGTAACTGTGGTAACAAGGTCAGGTGTGTCACACATGACAACAGCTCAGGATAGGGCAAGATTCAGGGCCATTGTTCATAGGGTCACTATGAGTGATCGTCAACTTGATGGCACATAACAACAACATATGACCCCAGGTCATCAAGGACAGTTTTCAGGTCAAATGCAGTTCACTGCTTGTCTCTGTCCATTGAGTAAGAAAGGATATGCACCCACAAAGGTTTCTGGAACACCGCCATGCCCATACGTTCATATATTGTTCTTGGCTGCTTTCCAACCACAGTGGTAGGTTTGAACAGCTGCAAAAGAGACCTTAGTGTGAACAAACCCTAAAACATCCTTTATAGGAAACATCTGTAGACCTCTGTCCTAGACAACTGACCTAGTGGGTGGTCACTGATGTGAGGCCATCTGAATGTCCAGTCCTAAGAGCTCCCCTTCATAATACTTGGGTCTTACCTCTCTTACCTATTTTTCCACTTTCCCCTTCCAGGAGAAGGCTCCCAGGACAGCCTGTTGTCCTCGAGCTGATTGCAAATCTTGGTGATCCTATGCATTTCAGAGGAGAACTGTACTGCCTCGGATTTTCATGATCATAACCTTTCAGAATCAAATTATTAGGTCCTTCTTCCAAAGCATCTCTGTGTGGATTCAAACTGCCAACCTTTCTGCTTGTTGCCCAATGCTAATTGTTTGCCTCATCCAAGCAGGTCATTCCCAGACAAGGGGGAGAACAGAACAAGACTTCAGTTCCTTATTCTGTGTGAACAGCACAAGTATGAGAAAGAGCACAGGCACAATGAGAGCACTTCCCTCTACCAGGTACAAGGAAGCACCAGATGCTTTTTATGTGCCATCCACCAGCAGGGTCTACAACAAAAAGAACAGTCAGCTTTGTCTGGCTTCTACAGAAGTACATAAGCTAGAGAGTCAAATCAGAATGCTATGGCCATTGGAGTAGTTGCTCAGGGAACAAACTCGTGGGAGGCAAGAAGTATCACTACATACCTATCAAGATGGAAAAAAAGATAGCTGCCAAGAACGCTCTAGTTTGGAAGAGATATTCTGGTAAACTACTGTGGGAGAGAATTGTGGATGCGATTTCATAATAGATCATCATCATTAACCTGATTTTTTAAGTTCTAGTTAATGGTGAGGTTTTGCTCCGCTAAGTGGGGTATGCCACGCCCAGCCACCTCGCTTCCTTTTCTGTTGTTTGCCCATACAAGACTAAGTCACTCCAATGAATTCATATGGTACAAACAGTTAAGGACACAGATTTGAAGGAGTACCTAATTAGCAGCCTGCACACATGTCTCCATCCAGCCCTATCTGTAATTCTACGCCGTAGACTTGGTTCTGCACAGTTAAAAATAGCTCGAAAAGGAAGATGTGCTACAGTCACAACAAAGCGTCAATCTGCTAAGTCCCAGAGCTGCATGAGGATCTGGTAGGCTGGGCAGGAACCCCCCTTCCATTTCCCAGATCCTTGAAGGAAGTTGAATGTTCAATAGGAGAGCCATATTCCCAGCTCTATTTTTTCTGAAACAAAAACTAAAAGTTTAAAATGTTTTCTCAATAAGGAAAAATGCCCTTCGCTAGGAAAAAAAATTCAGAGACTTAAGTTGGTGAAATTTATCTCCTATACTTTGAGCTTGCTGACAGGAGAACCCAGTGCTTGGAGGGGGAAAAAATCATGCCATGAAAGGCAGAGGTTCAGTCAAAGAGAGGAATTCCCTCAACAAGTTGGACTGAAACAATGACTACAACCTTTTCAATACGCAGAACAGATCATTTAAGAGATTGAACTTTATAAGAAGGAATGTGGCATCAAGTTTTAAGAAAAATTAATCAACAATCTAACAATCTGCATTATGCAGATGATACAATTCTTCTTGTTGAAAGTGAGGAGAGCCTGAAGCGTTTGCTGTAGAAAGCCAAGGACTATAGTCTTCAATAAGAATTGAAGCTCAATATCAGGAAGACAAAGATTCTCACCAATGGGCCAATTGGCAGCACTATAATAGAGAGAAGACATTGAGGTTGTTAACTATTCCCACAATCAACATTCTTGGTACCAGCAGCCAGGAACTCAAAATACAAACTACGTTAGGAAAGTCTGCTGTCAAGGACCTCTCCACAGTACTAAAGAGCAATGATGTCAGTCTAGAAACTAAAGTGTTCCTGATCCAGGCCACAGTCTTCACAGAGAGCTGGACAATGACTAAAGATGGCAGAAGAAGAATTGATGCCTTTGTTTTGATTTGTGGTGCTGGAGAAGAGTATTGAGCATGCCAAAGGCTGCCAAGAGAACAAACAGGTCTGTCCTGGAGAGGGTGAAACTAAGTTGCTTCTTGGAGGCAAGGATTTTGAAATTCTGTCTCACATACTTCGGGCATGTGGTCAGAAAAGGCCAGTTCTTAGAGAAGGACATCATGCCTAGGATGGAAAGATAGTTCAGGAGAGGAAAACCCTGGATGGGATGGATTGTCACAGTTACTGGTATAATGGGGCAGGTGTGTAAAAATCAGTGAGATTGGCTCAGGACAGCGCAGGATTTAGAGCTATTGTGCATAGGTCGTTATGAGTTGCAGGTGACTTGATGGCATATAACAACAAAAGTGGGCTCGAGGATCATGAGGATCGCATAGGACAGGCCAAGGTTCAGATCTATTGTTCATAGGGTCCCTATGAGTCATTGTCAACTTGATGACACCTAACATCAACAATAACATTTAAAGGAAATAGCTGCTCATGATCCCTTTGAAAATGACTAAAACCAGGGAACTAACTGGAGTTAACTCTGACTCATGGTGACTCCTGGAATCTCAATGTAGAATTGTCCTCCATAAGATTTTTAATGACTGCTTTTTTCAGACGTAGATCACCAGGCCTTTGTTCTGAGATGCCTCTTATAATAACTGAAATCAAAACCCATGGCTGTTGAGTCAATTCCAAGGCATGAGAACCTTAGATAAGGTTTCTGAAGCTATAAATCTTAATGGGAAGAGAGAGCTTCACTTTTACTCTATTGAGCAGTTGGTGGGTTTAAACTGCTGATCTTTCAGTTAGCAGCACAACACTTAACCCTAATAGTATAGTTGTCACTGTGCTTCTTGACAATAACTTGTTTTGTTGTTATATACCATTGAGTCAGAACCAACCTGAAGTTGGCCCCTCTAACAAGTTTTTAAAGGCAGTAAATTACACAAGAGTAGACTGCCCATCTTTCTCCCATGGAACACCTGGCGTATTCGAACCACATGCCTTTGGGCTGGCGAAACAACTCCTACCATTAAACCACCAGAAGTCCCTAAGAACATGTTGTTGTTGTTCTTGCTGCTGCTGCTGCTGTGTATGGTCTAGTCAGAACCAACCCATAGCTGATTGCCTATCTCTATTCCTCAGAGCAGCTTGAGGATTTGAATTGTGTACCTTCATGATTGTAGCACAGCTTCTTACTACTAAGCCACTAGAGCTCTGTAAGAACATCATGTTGATGTTGTTGTTGCTGTGCATCATCAAATCAGAACCGACCCATAGCTGACCCTCCAGCGGGTTTTCAGAGACAGTAAGTCCCAAGGAATGAGACTGCTCATCTTCCTTCTGCAAAGCAACTGGTGGATTCAAACCTCAAGCCGACAGGATTGCAGGACAGATTCTTATCACTAGGCCACCAAAGCTGCCTAAGAATATTCCATTGTTGTTATTATGTGCTGTCAAGTTGACCACAACTCATAGCAACTCCTATGCACAACAGCTTTGAACCCTGTTCTATCCTGGACCAATCTCACAGTCTCTGACACACCTACCTTTACCAGCTACTGTGTCAATCCATCTCATCTACAGTCTTCCTCTCCTGTGCTGTCCCTCCACATTCCAAGCATGATGGCCTTCTCCATGAGCCACATACCCAAAATCCTTGCCTCCAAGCAACAGGTTGGCTTCACCCTCTCCAGGACAGACCTGTTAGTTCTCTTGGCAATCCATGGTATGTTCAATACTCTTATTCAGCACCACAACTCAAAGACATCTATTCTTCTGTCATCTTTGGTCATTGTCCAGCTCTCTGATGTATAGCAGGTAATTATAAAGATGACAGCCTGGATCAGGCACACCTTCATCTCTAGACTGACATCATTGCTTTTTAGCACTCTGGAGAGACCCTAACCGCAGGAAATAGAACATATTAGGGTGGGTGAAATTAGCATTCTCATTTGCTAACACTTTCAATGGAATACTCAGAGTTCACAGAGCAGGGGAAAAAAGTGCTTTAATCAAAAAATATGTACTGGTGATTGAAATACAAAAGTTGGATACAAAGGAAGGACCAATAGTAGAAAAATATGGCTTTGGTTACAGAAATTACTTGCACGATAGAACTCTGCAAGATCAAGTTCCACACTGAATTTTTTTTTTCAAAAAAAAAAACAATACTAACAAGGACTACACACCAGATGGAATATAAAAAAATCAAATCAACTACTCTATAGAAAGTGATGGTACAAAAGGTCAATTCATCAGTCAGCACAAGGCCAGAGGCCAGCTGTGCTTATAGCGTTATCCACAGACTACAAACCATGGTGTAGATTGAGCTGTTTTCATTTCTGCACACACTTCTGCTTAGTTGTGGGACATGAGCAAGTTACTTCACATTTTAAAGGCTTGTTATTGTTGTTAGGTGCTATCAAGTTGAGAACAATTCATAGTCACCCTGTGAACAACAGATCTGAACCTTCTTCTATCCTGTGCTATCCTCACAATCTCTGACATGTTGTTGTTGTTGTTGTGGGCCGTCGAGTCACCTGTGATGACCCTATGTACAACAGCTCTGAATCTTGCCCTATCCTAAACCAGTCTCACTGATTCAAACACACCTACCCTCATTGCTCCAGTCACTGTATCAATCCATCTCATCCAGGATCTTCTTATGCTGTGCTGTCCCTCCACCTTTCCAAGCATGATGTCTTTCTCCAAGGACAGGTCCCTCCTGGCCATGTGCCCAAAATGTGTAAGACAGAGTTACTCCTAGCCTCCAAGAAGAAAACTTGGTTTCAACCTCTCCAGGGGAGACCTATTTGTTGTTTTGGGGGTTTTTTTACCTTAATTCACTTTATTTGTTATATAAAAACTATTTGGGTTTTTGTGGGGGGTTCTTTGGCAGTCCATGGTATGTTCAAGACTCTTCTCCAGCACCACAACTAAAAGGCATTGATTCTTCTTCTGTTATCCTTGGTCATTGTCCAGCTCTCTGATACATAACAAATAATTGCAAAGACCATCGGCTGGATCAGGTTTCTCAGTACTCTTTAGAAGTCCCTGACAGCAGATTTTCCCAGTGCAACAGATCTTTTGATTTCCTGATTGCTGGTGTCAAGAGTGTTAATCATGAATCCAAGCAAGCTGTAATTGTTAACAACCTCAATCTCCCATCTATCACGGTGCTGTCAATTAGCCCAGTAGTGAGAATCTTTGTCTTCTTGATGTTGAGTTCATTCTGTACATACTCTCTGACATACTCTAGCCCATTCTGCAATCACTGTGTCAATCCATCTCATTGTGGGTCTTTTTTTTCCTCTTCACTGACTCTCCATTTTTCCAAGCATTATGTCCCTCTCCAAGGAATTGCCTCTCTTAGCAACATGCCCAAAGTGTGCAGGTCCTTGTCTCCAAGGAACCCTCTGGCTGTACTTCCTCCAAAACATATTTTATGTCTTATTCTTTTGACAGCCCATGGAATGAATATTCAGCACTCATCTCCAACACCACACCTCAAAGGCATCAATTCTTCTTCAGTCATCCTTATTCAAATACTGCCCAGATTTAAGATGTATAGCAAGTGATAGAAAAGACTTTGGTCTGAAGCAGGGGCACTCTAGTCTTTAAACTGACATCATTGCTCCTCAGTAATATAGAGACGTCCCTGAGAGCAGACTGTCCCAATGCAATACGTCTCCTGATCTACTGACTGCTGGTACCAAAGCTGTTGACTGTGGATGCAAGTAAGGTGAAATCATTGACTTCAATCTTGAAATTGACAGTTTACTTTCCTTAATTTACTTCTTTTTAAAATATTTACTGCACATGCATTCTCAGAGAATGCTATCTAAAAGAGTATACAATAATTGATAACTGACATTTAGCCTTGAGTCAGGGACCTCTGGTGGCCCAGTGGCAAGAAGCTGTGCTACAATCTCGAAGGCATATAGTTGAAGGCTACCACCTGCTCTGCAGAAGGTTGGGCAATCCCCTGTGTGATTAACTGCTTCTGAAAACTCACTGGAGGGTCAACTATGGATTGGTTCCAACTATGTTGTACACAGTAACAACAGCTTTGAGTCAGCTTAGCAATTATAGTGACTTAGTGAACAATTCAAGTACTTAGTCATTATAAGAGGCACATTGTCTGATGCAAACTGTTAACATATTCAGTTAATAACTAAAACATTGGAGGTTTGAATCTTCCAGAGGCTTCTCAAAAGAAAGGCCTGGAAAACTACTATCAATTCTTGAAAACTTATTCCTGTTTTCAATGAACAGGTTAAAATTAGAATTGTTCTTTTTTGTTGACTGCTTGTTCTTCCTGCTAATTGAAAACGTGGACTGGTGAAAAAAAAGATTTGACTTTGAACCCTTGCTCCACCACTTAGCAAGTTATATAACCTCTGAATAACTAGGCTTACATTCCAGGGCTATTGAGGAAATTATGTGAAAGCATACAAAAAAATGCCAAGAATTCTATTTTACACATGGAAATCACCAAAGAACTATGTTGTTGTTGTTGTTGTTGTTATGTGCTGTCGAGTCTCCTGAGACTCATAGTGAACCTATGCATAATAGCTCTAAACCCTGCCCTATCCTGAGCCAGTCTCACTATTTCCATCACACTCAACCCCATTAGCCCAATTCCTATGTCAATCCATCTCTTCCAGGGTCTTCCCTCTTGTGCTGATGTCCTTCTCCAAGGACTGGTCCCTCTTGGCAACATGCCCTAAGGATGTGAGATGGAGCTTCAAAATCCTTGTCTCCGAGAAGAAACCTGGTTTCACCTTCTTCCAGGTCAAACCTGTTTGTTCTCTTGGCGGTCCAGAGAATGTTCAATACTCTTCTCCTGCACCACAACTCAAAGGCATCGATCCTTCTTCTGCCATCCTTAGTCATTACAGAACTATTACATAAAGATAAATTTCACAGTCTAGCTTGAAGAAAAATACAACTACATGGGATAATGACTGGCACTCAACTAAAAGCTATCCTCTGGCTCCCAGTGTTGCTTCCTATGCATCTGAAAGTCAAACAATAAATAAGGAAGACAGAAGAAACAATGCCTTTGAATTGCGGTGCTGGAGAAGAGTACTGATTAGTCCATGGACTGCCAAAATGATGAACAAATCTGTCTTAAAGGAAGCGCAGCCAGGCTGCTCCTCACAGGCAAGGATGGTAAAACTTGTCTTACATCCTTTGGGCTTCTTTTCAGGGGGGATCAGTCCTGGAGAAAGGACATCAAGTTCAGGAAGGTGGATGGTCAGAGAATGAGGAAGACTCCCAACAAGATAGACTGACACAGTAACTGTGACAATGAGTTTGAGCATGTTGGACATCATGAGAATGGTGCAAGTTGAGGCAAAGTTCAGATCTCTTGTTCATAGAATCGCTATGAGTTGACTCAGTAGCATCAAATAGTATATCTATATGTGTACTACATTTAAAATGGTAGTAAGTATCATTTTGACCATAAAATATTGCTAAGACCTCCCAGTGAATTTTCTGAGGTAATAAAATGTGGAAGAGGAGATTTTTTTATTTATTTTATTATTTGTGTGTGTGCGTGTACCGTCAAATCAGATCTGACTGATACAGGAGGAGATTGTCCCTCCTTCCTCGGCAGAGCATCTGGTGGGGAAGAGGAGATTGACTATCTTTCTCCAGAGGAGCCATGGGTAGATTTGAAATAGCAGGAAGACACCACCATAGGGTTACTAACTATACCACCAGAGCTCCTCTAAATTTTTAAAAAAATGAAAAACCACATTAAACTATATATTTTACATATTATATATCTGTGTACCTAGAAAGGTTTTTAATGAATATTCTTTATTTTTAAATATTAATAGTGCTAATCTCTGGGATAGGAAGCAGGATTGATCACTCACTTCTTAAACAAGAGGCTTCTGAAAACCCTATGAACAATAGAGGAACACAGTAGTATAGTGGTAGAGCCCAGATTGGAAGTTAGCTGAAATGAAGGGAAAAAAGTGACAAACATCATTTAATAATTGGAATGTTGGAAAACTAGAAATTGTGAAAAATGAAACAGAACACATGAACACCACCATTGTAGACACTAGTGAGATGAGATGGAACAGCTTTGGCCATTTTAAATAAATGTAGTATACTATGCTGGGAAGGAAAAACAGAATAGTGTTGAATTCATAGTCAAGAAGTCAATTTTTAAGTTTCATCCTTGATTATAATGTTGTGAAACTAAGTTATTCTAGGGAACTTGGTTTCACCCTCTCCAGGACACAACTGTTTGATCTCTTGGCAGTCCATTGTATTGCCAATACTGTTCTCCAGCACCACAGCTCAAAGGCAATCAATTCTTCTTCTGTCATCCTTATCACATTACAAAGTAATTAATTACATTTTCTGTCTCATAAGAATGTGGCCTCCTACAAAGTGCTCTTGCTTTTTTTTTTCCTTTCTAATGCTTATTAGAAGGCTGGAAGTCTGTGAAGTCTGAAAAAGCTAAGCACCATATTATTAGACAGAAAATTCAAATTTAGGTGCTTTGCATAACAGGCATGACAAACGCTTCTGAAAGATCATTCCTTGAAAACCCTAAGGTGCAGTTCTACTCTGTAGACACGGGAACACTGTGAATCACAAAGGACTCAACATCAACTAGCAACAGTAATGTCTTCCTAACAGCAGACTGAATGAATAACTGTTAGTAGAACAAACATAGTCTTACCACAATACCTAAGGTTTTGCTCCTATAATGTTGTTGTTCATTGTCATGGAGTCAGAACTGATGAACAGCTGACCTTCCAGACAGTTTTCAGAAGCTATAAACAGCATAGAAGAAGATGACCTATATTTCTCTCACTGAGCAACCTGTAGATTCAAACCATCTTCCTTTGGATGGGTGGATTTGAACTGCAACTCCTTACCACAAAGTCACCGGAGCTTCTCTCTGGTGGTGTCTTTAGGAAGTTGCTCTACAAACCCAAAGGCCATGCCTCTATGGGAGTTTGAAACAATCAGTGACTACCCAGGAGAAAAATAAATACTCACCTCTCAGGCTATTTACAGCCTTGGAAATACACTATAGGGTCAGTTATGGCTCAACAGTAATGAGACAGAAAACAGAAAACCTATGCTTTTCCGTAAATACAAACTCCATCAGTCAACTGCGTGGCCTATAAACCCTAAAGCCTCATTCCACTTCTCTTTCTCTACTTATCTTTACACTTAATTTATCAACAAATCCAACTCAACATATCCTGTTAATTCTATGCTCAAAACACCTTCTTACAACTACGGCTTATTTCACTGCAAGGAGTCGATAGGTAATGTAAACAGTTAACATGTTCAGTTGTTTACCAAAAGGTTACCAGTTCAAGTCCACTCAGTGGTGCTTCAGAAGAAAGGCTATCTCTGAAAAGTAAGCTACTGAAAACCCTATGGAGTAATAAGGCCACTATGAATCAGAATCCATGAACTGGAAAATGGGACAGGTACCCTACTCCAAATCAGAAGTCATCTCTTGCCCTAACAGCTGTAATAATCCCCTAGCACTGTAATCTTCACACAACAGCCAGAGTAAACTTTTTAAAAGCAAAATCTAATCACACTACTTTAAGCCTAAAACTCCCACGATATGTGAAATAATATCCAAAGTGTTGCTCGTGGTTTATATACGCTGCATGATCTGCCCTATATGTCCGTCATCTCCTCTCCGGCTCACTAGGCTCCAACTGAATGGTCCTGCCCACAGTTCCTGGAACTGTGTTCCCAACTCAAAGCCTGGGTTTCATTTCTGCAGGGAAATGCTCATCTGCTTAAAAGCCACTTTATCTAAAAGCATCCCTTTAAACCTTCTTTAACAACAATCTTTCCCAACCAAACTTATCTCTCTTCATCTACCCCTCCTTTATTCATCTTCAGTATATTACCAGTTATTAATCTACCTAATGTCAGTCTCTTCCACTAGAATATTCATTGAAGTAAAAGTTTTATTGTCTTCACTTGTCCATTTTAAGCACTTTAGTCTGCTATATTGTATGTATTTATTTCAGAATACATCTCATAAATATTTAAATGATAATTAATTAAGTGAATGAATAAATAAATGAACATATTTTTTAAATGTAGCCCAAATTTTCACATAAACACAATATATTGAAGTTTCTAGTCTAAGCTTTCAAATATTTCCTGTGATCAATCACCAAAAAGTCAGCATCAAAAAGCTGCTGGAAGCTTCCCTCAAATCACAATTTTAAAAACAAAAAAGAAGCTGGAAAAACAAAAATATCTCATCATCTGCAAACAAAATGGATACTAATGATTTTTTTTACTTTTTTTAATTTTGTGTGTACCATCAAATCAGATCTGACTGGTACAGGAGGAGATTACCCCTCCGTCTCCAGCAGAGCATCTGGTGGATTAGAACCACGTGCCTTCAGGATTGCAGTGCAGGGATACTGATGATTTTTTTGTTTTCAATTATCATTATTAGGTGTTGTCATGTCAAATACAACTTATAGCAACTCTATAAACACAACAGATCTGAAACTTATCCTGTCCCATGACAACCTCACAATCTCTGACATACTCACGCGCATTGCTGCAGTCACTGTATCGATCCACTTGGTTGAGGGTATTCCTCTCCTTTGCTGTACCACCATGTTTCCAAGCATGATGTCCTTCTCCACGGAACAGCCTTTCCTAACAACATGCCCATGCCCAAAGTATGCAAGACGAAGCGTCACCATCCTTGCCTCCACGGAGTAATCTGGCTTCATTCTCTCCAAGACTTACCTATTCGTTCTCTTGGCAGTTCATGGGATATTCATGACTCTCCTCCAACACTACATATATTTTTTTCAATACGCTTTATTTTCACAAATCCCTGTAATGTCTCTCACATCTAAACACAACTTAAGACTTATATCAACCTTATTGAAAGACTCAATTAAACTTAACTGTCACTGTGTTGAAATCAATTCAAAACTGAACCTCCAGTAGGTTTTTTTAGGCTGTAAATCACATGGGTGGAAACTGCCCATCTTTCTCTTGAGGCGCTGGTAGTAAATTAGAATTGCCAAAAAGGTGCCACCTTTGGGTTAGATTAGCAGTGCAACTTCTAGTGTTCTTTCTCTTTAAGTAGTAACCAAATGAGCTAGTGAGTCCTGTAACATAGGCTTATGTTCAGTTTTGCTAAAACTATTCTTTACCATTGGCTTAATTCTGTAACTAAAAAGCAAAAACAAAATCAAAACTGATTTTGCCACAAAGCTGATTCCAACTCAAGGCAACCTCAAATATTTTCTATTAGAACTATTCTACAGGGCTTCCTTAGCTGTAATCTTTATAAAAGTACATACCAGACCTTTTTTCTGGTGAGTATGAATCACTAATCTTTAGTTGTTGTTGTTGTGTACTGTCAAGTTGGAACTAACTCACAGTTTTCAGAGGCAGTTGATTGCACAGGAGGAGATCGCCCATCCCCCACGGAGCAGTTGGTGGACTCGAACTGCATGCCTTTGGGATTGCAGACAGTGTCTTGCCAGAAGGCCACGAGAGCTCCTACTAACTAATCTTCAGTAGTCAATCACTTTTCCTGATTTTGAACCATGCCCCTATTCTGACAACTGCTTTCTGGTCCAAATATAGGTTTCGCATAAGGACAATTAAGTATCCATTCTTAAGGTCAGCCACAATTTGTAGTGGTCCACACAGTCAAATGCCTTTGCATAGTCAATTAAACAGAGATTCCTCTAGTACTCTCTGCTTTCATTGACATTGGCTATAATGTCCCTAATGCCATGGCCTCTTCTACACCCCACCTGCTCATCTGGCAGTTATTTGCCGATGTACTGTTCCAATCATTTTTGGATAATCTTCAGCAGGATCATGCTTGTATGTGATACTGTTCGATAATTTCTACACTGTCGATCATCTTTTTTTTTTTTTAGAATGGGAATAAATATGGATCTATTGCAGTCAGTTGGCCAGGTAGTTCTCCTCCAGACTTCTTAGCACAACCTAATGAACATGTCCAGGGCTGCAACTATTTAATGAAATATGTCAATTGGTTTTCCATCAATACCAGAGACCTTCTTTTTTGCCAATTCCTTCAGAACAGCTTGAACTTCCTCCTTCATCACCATTGCCTCTTAATCATATACCATTTCATTAATTTCTTCAATGTCAGCCAATTCTTCTTGGTACAGTAACTCTGTGTATTCCTTCCATCTTGTCAGGGATGCATCCTATCTATCTCCATATCTTTTCAATCTATATGTGGAACAGATCATTTGGTAGGCTGGACTTTATGAGGTGGAATGTGCCATCAGGACTGGAGGAAGACTCATCAACCACCTGCACTGTGCAGATGACACAACTTTGCTTACTGAAACTGAAGAGGACCTAAAGTATTTGCTGCAGAAGTTCAAGGACTGTAGTCTTCAATGTGGATTGAAGCCAACATCAAGAATACGAAAATTCTCATCACTGATCCAATTGGCAACACCATGATAGATGGAGAAGAGATTGAGATGGTTAACAGCTTCAGTTTGCTTGGCTGCACAATCAATATTCTTGATACCAGTAGCCAAGAAATTAAAAGACATATTGCATTGGGATAATCTGCTGTCGGAGACCTCTCCAGAGTAGAGGACCAATAATATCAGTCTTCAGACTAAGGTGTGCCTGATCCAAATCATGATCTTCACGGTTACTTGTTACGCATCAAAGATTTGGACAATGAATAAGGATGACAGAAGAAGAATCAATGCCTTAGAGTTGTAGTGCTGGAGAAGAGTACTGAAAATACCATAGACTGCCAAGAGAACAAACAAATCTGTCCTGGAGTGGTTGAAGCCAGGCTGCTCCCTAGAGGCAAGGATTTTGAAGCTCCATCTCACATACTTTGGCACATATCCCAGAGGAACCAGTCCTTGGAGAAGGAAGATGAGATGAACTGACACAATAACTAAGGTAATGGGGAGTAGGAGTGTCAGAGACAGTGAGATTGGCTCAGGATAGAGCAGAGTTCAGAGCTACTGTACTTATGGTCACTATGAGTTGCAACCGACTCAGCAGCACATAATAACAACAGTAGTCAATCACAAAATATTTGCATGGTCCAAGGACCTAGGGGCATAGGAAAGATCCTGCAAAATAAGCACAGAAACTTTCAAGGCAAATGTAGTGAAATCTCTGTGTGCCAAAGTCAACTGTGTTCTATGTTCTAACTAACTTGTTAATGAAAAACAGTTAAAGCACTTAAAAGTAAGATCAATATTATTCCAGAATTCACTTATTTGTGATGTGCATTACCAGGGCAGAGGTAGGGGAGTAAAGAACCTCAATTTATAAATTTTGCATAACCCTTGTGGACTATTCTCTCATTTAAGTAAGGATAGAACACTACTCCTGACAATCAGCCAGTGTTTCAAAAAGGCGTTAGTTTTCAAAAATTAGTAGAGTGCAGCAAGGTGGTTAAGAATGCAGGCTATGGAGTTCGACTTGTGTAAGAATCCCATTTCTGTCACTTAATTGCTATGTGATTTTTGGAAAATTTTGTGTCCTCTCTGACTCTCGCAATAGTAACCCCGAGCATTCTATAGAGTTTTCTAATCTTTAGTGAGAGGGGGTGGCTCAGAGGTTAAGCACAGGTTGGCAGCTGGAGCCTGCTGCCACTGGGAAAAAAGTATGACAATCTGTCTTAAAAAATTAAGTTGACATCAGTGGGTCATTTGTGGGGGTGCATTTATTAGTTTGTGTTTGGGATGGTTTTTTGTTTAAGTTTTTAGCCATTTTTTTTTAAACCTTAGAGAAACTACCAGGTATTTCTCCTGCAGAGCTTCCAAAGATTGCGTTCAAAAACTTTTGGTTAGCAGAGCGCTCTACCACTGCAACACCAAGCCTCCTTCCACAACTCCACAGCACCCAGGCAAAAACATTCATTCCCTAAGAGCTGGCATGAGAATTGGGTGAATGTATGCAAACCACCCACCATTGTACATTTTGTCCAAAGCAAACTCTATAAAGAAAAGGGAAACGACAGCAGGTGGAATGGCAACAGCGTTAGAAGACGGAAGTCTGCAAATCTATGGACATAGGCTTCCAAACTGTAAATCATTCTCCAAAAGCAGCTGTTCTTCGTGCCCCAGGTATCTAGAAATTAGACCATCTTCTGGAACGGGGACACACGCACATAGTGAAGAGAGTAGTAGCATTTCAGTCACCTTTAAAATATTTCACACTTTAGCCTTTACCAATATAAACTTTCTCTTTTTCATTCTCTCCCAATTTACTTTCAGTAACTTTCTGAAATCTAAGTTCCTGTGGCTTAAAAGTGAAAACGATACTGTTAACCCTTACTAAAGCCAGTGCGCTTCATGCCTTTCGGTGGCAGTGTGTCCTTTGCATACAAACCCAACCACTTCAGCCGGCACTACAGTAACCAAGAAGTTGAAGGCAAAGATACCACTCTCCACTTAAATTTCCGCCTTCCATAATTTCTGAAGCTTCAGCATAGGTCCGGTCTGTCTCAGTCTAGTAGATAAACTGCCTTGGCATTTCTTGCCACACACCAGAAGTTTCAAAGGGGAAGTTAACGCAAAAGCGATGAGAACAGCCTAGAGCTCTGGGGACTGCCAGGCCTTTTCTCAGAGTCCCTCCTTCTCACCGCCAGGGGAGCAGGGCCGCGGTCAATACCTGAATCAGGCCCTGCTGGAACAAGGCGCTGTGCACGCAGCCGGGAACCATCCCCGGAAGCCGCAGCGAGTCGTTCGCGCCGCGAATCCACCACTTTCCTTGCAAGCTGAAGCTGAGCGACAGGACAACGCGGCCCGTCTGGCACAGTGCAAGCAGCAGGAGCAGAAGGTGCATCTCTGGAGAGGCGTCTTCGGGATTAAACTGGCGGGATGCGCTATGTAGAAGCGACCGCGGGCGCGCTCGCCTCAGCAAACACGCCTCGCCCCGGCGCTTCGGCTCCGCCCGTAGGCCCGGGTCCGCCCCCAAGTCAGCTGAGCTCCTCAAACCGCTGTGCTGGCTGTGCAGTGGCAATGGTAATGGATTCAGAGGCTGAAGCTGGGCCGCCAAGGGAGTGCATTGCTTCGGGATTGCCCCCCCCCCCGCCCCCAAGTGTGAGCTGAAGGCGAGACCTTGCATTATAATTGGGCACTCATCCCTGGGCACAAAGGGGCGCCCAACCTCACTCGGGGATCTTGGGGTACAGGATGTGGAGAAAACCACAGACACTTCATGCCTTCAGAAAACTGAAAGACTGAGACACTTCCCCCTCACCCTAACTTTCTTTCCTAAATGTTTAGAGCTCTTCAGCCACACTTAGCTGTGGCCACACCTTTAAAGAGTAGGCAACAATTTCTAATAATAGTTTCTAGCTCTAGGGGTCGGTTGTTTTGAAGGCTGATTAAGAAGTAAGTTTATAGAGTGGCTTGGTCCAGAGAAAACAGCGTGTGTGAACTATTGTTATTAATGGATTATGTCCACAGTTTTTAGAACCTCCACCTAGGTGGCTCCAGAGGCGATGGGCAGCTGGGCTGAGTTTTAAGTCCCCTATCGCTCACCACCTGTGAGAATTGGCCACCAAAATCTCTACATGTTTCCGGAATGCGAAAATGAAAACAACTGCAACTTTTTCAGGTTGTTATAAATAGAGAATGCATTTAACTCATTAATTCACCGAATGAATGTATTGGCCCTGAATCAGGGCCACAGAGCACAGATTTATTACCTTTCTTTGGTCACGTGTTTACGTTAGGCTGTGCCAGTACTCCTGGGAAGTTGTGAGGAGAAAAGGCTCCCTAATCTTATTCATTAATCAGTTACTGGTTTGGGTTTTTCTGGGTTTTGTAATGTTCTTGCCGTTCTTGTGAAGACTCTTTTGAAATGAGATCAGTTAGTCCTACTTTTATGATTTTGGGCATCTGGGATTTCATATTTATGAAACTGACATCCTGTGTTGTTGTTGTTGTTGTTGTTGTTGTTGTGTGCCATTGAGTCGTTTGCAACTCATAGCAACCCTATGTACAAGAGCCCTAAACACCATTCCTATCCTGTGGCAACCTCGCTGTCTCAAACACAGTCATTCCCACCACTCCACTCAGAATCGATCCATCTCATCAAGGGTCTTCCTCTCCTGTGCATGATGTCCCTCTCCAAGGACCAGTCCCTCCTTGCAACATGTCCAAAGTATGTCAGACGAAGCTTCAGAATCCTTGACTCCAGGGAACATTCTGGCTTCACCCTCTCCAGGACAAACCTGTTTGTTCCCCTAGCAGTCCATGGTATATTCAACACTCTTCTCCAGCACCACAACTCAAAGGCATCAATTCTCTTTCTATAATCCCTATTATTCACTGTCCAACTCTCTGATACATAGCATGTAATTGCAAAGACTATAGCCTGGATAGATGGTGAAGAGATTGAGATTGTTCACAGATTTAGTTTGCTTCGCTCCACAGTCAACACTCTCAGCACCAGTAGCCAGGAAATTAAAAGGCGTATTGCCATAGGAAAGTCTGCTGTTGGGGACCTCTCCAAAGTACTGAAGAGCAATGGAGACTAAGGTACGTCTGATACAGGCCATGGTCTTTGCAATCACTTGTTACGCCTCAGAAAGTTGGACAATGACCAAGGAGGATAGAAGGAGAATTGATGCCTTTGAACTGTGGTGCAGGAAAAGAATATTGAGAGTACCATGGACTGCTAGGAAAACAGTCATCCTGGAAAGGGTTAAACTGGGTTGCCTCTTGGAGGCAAGGATTCTGTGGCTCCATCTAACATACTTTGGACATGTTATAAGGAGAGACCTGTCCTTGGAGAGGGACATCATGCTTGATAGGGTGGAGAGACGGCGCAGGAGGGGAAGGCCCTCTATGAGGTGGATTGGTTCAGTGACTGGGGTAATCAGGATAGGAGTGTCAGAGACAGTGCGATTGGCACAGGACAGAGCAGAGTTTATGGCTGTTGTACATAGGGTTGCTATTAATCACAAGCAACTCAACGGCACATAACAACAACACAACATAGCCTGGATCAGGCACACCTTAGTCTCCAGCCTGACGTCCCAACTTATCTCACTATTTGGGAGGAAGTGCTTCAAGAGGAGCTCCACTTTCACATCAAATCTTACTTTTGTTTTGCCTTCTCATGATCCTGGAACTGCCTCATAGCTGGCACTCCAGTGTGTTTTCAGGACTTATAAGTTTCACTGCAGGAAATTGTCCACTTTTCTCCTGAGAAGTCACTGGAGGATTCAGCAGCACAACTCCCTATGAACTACATTACCAGAGCTTCCCCAAGGTATGCTAACTCTCCAGCATGTTTTCAGAGGCAGTTAATCCCGTGGGATGAGATTGCCCATCTTCCTTCCACAAAGGAACTCATGAACTCAAACTGCTTGCATTAGGATTGCTTCTTACCCCTAGATCACCACAGCCCCCTAATACATGAAGTACACATAAATAAAGATGGAAGCTCTGGTAGCCTCATAGGCAGGCCATCCCAAAGGCACGCAGTTCAAATCCACCAGGCGCTCCTTAGAAGAAAGATGAGCTATTTCCTCCTGTGCAATTTATAGGCTTTGAAAGCCCGCTGGAAGGTCAGCTATTAATTTGTTCTGATTTAACAGCATACAACAACATTACTAAATATAAGACATACAAAACAAAAAACCAGTCATAAATTAGATTGCTTATAATGTAAAGATGTTAGAAACCAGGCACTGTGAGTGAGCTAAGAAAACACTGCAGGAGATAATTATATTCGAGCCAATATAATGGGACCCTGCCCAAGACAGTGCAAGAAGTCAGTCAGAGAATGCATGGTTTGTGTCTGCAAACCATGGAGTATATTATCTCCCTTGCAAACCTTCCATCACTTTCATCCTTTATAAGATGTTGCATCAAAGAAAGAAAGAAGACCCAGAAAGTTTGAAGGGGTAAAGAGATGTGTAAGAGCAAAGAGGAGTGGAAAAAATTGACCTCACTATACAACTCTACAACTGTAACACCCAATTCACAGGTGAATCTTAAATTGAGTGGATGAGTAGACCTTCCTGGGTAGTATAAACAAACTACTAACTTGTGTTATTGTTTTGTCATTTATAGATGCCCTCAAATCAAGGATGACTCAAAGTGACCCAATGAACAACAAACTTTAACCCTGTCCTATCAAGTTGCATCCTCATCCTCTCTGACTGCAGTCACCTGTCGATCCACCTTGTTGGGGGTCTTCCTCTCTTTTACTAACACTCTACATTTCCAATCATGATATATCTTTCTAAGGAATAGCCTCTCCTAACAATATATCCAAAGTACGGGAAACAAAGTTCAGCCATCCGTGCCTCCTAGGAGCACTCTAGCTGTGCTGTTTCCAAGACATATCTGTTCATTCTTTTGACAGTTCAAGAGATATTCAGTACTCTTCGCCAACAGCACAACTCAAAGGCATCAGTTACTCTTCTGTCATTCATTGCCCAACACTCAGATACATAGCAATTGGTTGAAAAAACCTTGGCCTGAATCCGAGGCACCTCCTAAATTAGAAGCATCTTAGTCTTTAAACTGACATCATTGCTCTTCAATATATTGGAAAGGTCCCAGACTTTCCCAAAGCAATACATTTCCTGATATCCTGATTGCTGATACCAAGGGTGTTGATTATGGAACCAAGAAAGCTGAAACCATTGACAGCTTTAATTCTGTCTCCACCTATCTTATGTTGCCTATTGATCTCATGATAAATTTCTTTTCTTGATGCTGAGAGGTAATCCATATTAAAGGCTGTAGTGCTTGATCTTCTGCAGCAAAAATGTAAGGTCCTTCTCACTTTAAGCAAGGTTGTGTCATCTGCATAATGCAAGTGGTTGATGATTATTTCTCCAAACCCAATGGTGCATTCCTCTTCTTAGAGTTCAACTTCATGAATTATTTGCTTAGCATGCTGCTTGAATACGTATGCAGTGGTCCCTTGTTCCATTTAGACAAGGGTTTCTTGGGTCTAGGTTTCTTATGAGCACAATTAAGTATTCTGCGATTCCCACTCTTCTCAATGTTAGTCATAGTTTGTAATGATTCACACAACCTTTGCATAGTCAATAAAACAACTAGATATTCCTCTGATGTTATCTGCTTTCAGTCAGGATCCATCTAACATCAGCAATCATATCCCTGATGCCACAGCCTCTTCTAAAGACAGCTTGAATTTCTGGCAGTTCCCTGTCAATATACTGTTCCAGTTGTTTTTGTATGATCTTCAGCAATATTTTGCTTGCATGTGATATTAATTATATTGTTTGATAATTTTAACATTCTGTTGGATCATGTTTCTTGGTAATGGGAACAAATATGGATCTCTTCTGATCAATCGGCCAGGTAGTCATCCTCCAAATTACCTGGCATAGACTGGTGAGCTCATCCAGGGTTGCATTATTTTGGTTGAAACACATAAATTGGTATTCCATCTCTTTCTAGGGAATTTTTTAAATTTTTTTAAAAAATTTATTATTTTTGTGTGTGTGTATCGTCAAATCAGATCTGACTGGCACAGGAGGAGATTGTCCCTCCTTCTCCAGAGCATCTGGTGGATTCAAATCATGCACCTCTGGGATTGCAGTGCAGGTTCCTGCCACTATGCCACTAGAGGTCCCCAATTTCTACAGAAGTTTTTAAAAAAATTTATTCTACTTAACAAAGTTTGAATTCATTGTTTTTCACCAAAGATCATTCTCATTTCCTTCACCCCACCCACCCATCAAATTGTGTAACCTTTTGTTAACACCCTACACCCACTCATCCTCACCCATCTATTTTCACTGTCCCCCCACCCCCACCTTGGATCCTCATACTCATTCTACAATAATGATTTTATACAGTATTTGTCCTTGTGGGACTGAGTTAGTTCACTCAGCATAATGCTCTCCAGCCCCTCCCAAGTTAGATAGTAATTTACAGTCATTACTCCTGCATGCTGTGTAGTATTTCACTGTGTGAATGTACCACAAATTCTCATTCCATTCATTTGTAGTTGGACATCTGGGCTGTTTTCATGTTCTTGAAATGGTGAATAATGCTGCTAAAAACACCAGAGTACAATTTTCCATTAGAGCCTCAGTTCTCATTTTCTTGGGGTATATTCCAAGAAATGCAATATAGCTGGGTTATATGGAATTTCTATGTTCAGCTTTTTGAGGAAGCACCAAACTGCCTTCCAGAATGGCTGTATCATTGTGCAATCCCACCAACAATTTAAGAGTTCCTATTCCACCACATTCTCTCCAACATTTATTACTTGCTGTCCTGTTAAACTTTGCTACTGCTACTGGAGTGAGATGGTATCTCATTGTGGTTTTGATTTGCATCTCTCTTACTGACAGTGATTTGGAGCATTTCTCCATGTGTCTGACGGCCATTTGAATATCTTCGTCTATCTAGGGCATTATTTTTTTGACAGTGTCTCCGAGAAAATTTCAGTACTTCTTATTATTATGGCCCTTATTCAGATGGCACTTCCAGAAATTTTTCTGTGTCAACCAATTCTCTTTGGTACAATGACTCTATATTCCTTCCATCGTATTTTGATGCTTCTGAATCATTCAAGATTTTGTGGATGGTGTCTCTCAATATTGTAACTTGAGGGTTGAATTTGTTTTTCCATTTTCAGCTTGAGAAATGCCAAGTGAGTTCTTAATTTTTCCTCTGACTCCAGCTATTTGCACATTTCATTATAATAATTTGCTTTGCTTTCCTGAGCTTTCTTTTGAAATCTTCTTTCTGTTCTTTTACTTCAGCATTTCTTCCCTTTGTTTTACATTCTCAGTGCTTTAATGCCATTTTTCTAGTTTCTTCTGACATCCATTTTTGCTTTTCCTTTATCCTCTGTCTTTGTACTTAACTTTTGCTCTCTCCATGGATGATATCCTTTATTTCATCACATAGAATCCCCTCTAATCTTCAATTACTGGTGATCAACAACGCCTCAAATCTGTTCTTAAGATAGTTTTTTAACAAAACCATCAATTACACTTCTTCAAGTTCAAATAAACTGAAGAAAATTAAGACAAATCCACAGACCAAAAATACAACCTCGACTGTATCTCCATCAAGCTACTAATTAAAAGGTTGAAATTCTAAGCAATAGAGAGGCACAATGAAAGAAAGGTCTGGCAATCTACTTCTAAAAACTAAGCCATTGGAAGAGAAACAGGAAGAGCTGAAACTATCAATAACCAGGACTAGTTCTTTGAGTCAATAAATTTACAAACCACTGCCAATGGTAACAAAGGAAAAGAAAAAAAAAGACAAATAATCCAAGTAAGAAATTAAAGGAGCGATGTCACAACAGTACCACTAAGAAGGAAAAGGTTAATAATGGAATTTTATGAAAACTGATACTCATGCAGATAAGAATGTAGAGGAATTAGACAAATACTTAGAAACCCACAAACTGCCCAAACTGACACAGGCTGTATTAGAATACCTGAACAGACTCATCATAAAAGGAGAAATTGAGTAGGTCATAAAAAAACTTCCAACAAAAAACTCCTCTCAGCCAAATGGCTTTACTAGAAAAATTTTAGCAAACATTTAGAGGAGAGCTGTCACAAAATCAGAAAATAGGGGACAGAGGGAAAGGAATACTTCAGACTTATTCTGTGAAGCAAACATATCCCTAATACCAAACCACCACCAAAGTACAAAACTATAGACCAAAATATCTCTCATAAGCAAAGATGCAAAGCACCTCAACAAAATCATGACAAAAAGAATTTAATTATATATGGACTGCCAGGAAAACAAACAGATTCATCTTGGAGAGGATTAAACCAAGCTATTCCTTGGAGGCAAAGATTCTGGGGCTTCGTCTGACATACTTTGGACATGTTGCCAGGAGGGACGGGTCCTTGGAGAGGG
>NW_006399872.1:9063639-9076875 GCF_000299155.1 Elephantulus edwardii
AGAACCGCTGGAGAAGCTCAGTATCAGCTGTGAAAACTAGGCCAGGAGCTGATTGTGGAATAGACCACCAACTACTCATATGCAAATTCAAGCTGAAGCTGAGGAAAATTAAACCAAATTCAAGGCAACAAAAATATGACTTTGAGTCTATCCCACCTGAATTTCAGGACCATCTCAGGAAAAGGTTTGAGGCAATGAGGGTAGGTGTGGCAATAAGAGTAAGTGTGTTGGAGTCTGTGAGACTTGCTCAGGACAGGGCAGGCTTCAGAGCTGCTGTACCTATTAATTACAGGCAACACAACAGCACACAACAAAAACAACGTTTGGTGGCCTCGAACCATGTGCCTTCTGGACTATAGCACAGCTTCTTGCCACTAGGCCATAAAATGATTTATCATGTCCAAGTAGGATTCATAACAGGTATGCAAGGATGGTTCAGCATAAGAAAAGCAATGTAATTCATCACATTGTTTTGTTGTTGTTGTTATTTGCCATTGAGTCACCTGACCGTCATAGCAACCCTATGTACATTAGCTCTGAACCCTGCCCTATCTGGAACCAATCTAATTATCTCTGACAGTCATTTCTCCAATCACTAAGTCAATCCATCTGATCCTGGGTCTTTCTCTCCTGTGTTGTCCCTCCACTCTTCCAAGCGTGATGTCCTTTACTAAAGACTGGTTCCTCCTAGCCTTGTGCCCACAGTAAGTTGGATGCAGTTTCAAAATCCTTACCTCCAGGGAACGGAGCCTCGTTTCAACATCTCCTGTACAGACCTGTTTGTTCTCTTGGCAATCCACAGTAAGTTCAACACTCTTCTCCAGAATCACAACTCAAAGGCATTGATCCTTGTTCTATCATTCTTAATGGTTGTCCAGCTCTCTGATGCATAGCAAGTAATTGTGAAGACCATGGCCTTGGTCAGGCATATGTTAGTTTCTAGACTGACATCGATGCTCTTCAGTACTGTAGGGGAGTCCTTGACAGTAGATTTTTCCAATGCAATTCATCTTCTGATTGCCTGACTGCTGGTTCCAAGGTTGCTGATTGTGGAACCAAGCAAGCTGATGTTATCAACAGTCTCAATCTGTTTTCCATCATGAAGCTGCCAATTGGCCCAGTGGTGAGAATCTTTTTTTCTTGATGTTGAGCTTCAATCCATATTAAAGACTACAGTCCTTGACCTTCTGCAGCAAATGCCTCATGTTCTCTTCAGTTTGATCAAACAAGCTTGTGTCATCTGCACAACATAGGTTGTTAAGTCTTCCACCAATCTTGATGTCACATTCCTCCTGATAAAACCTACCCTCCCAAATTATGTTCTTCAGATAGATTGAAAAGGTATGGAGATCGAATCCATCCCTGACACATACCTTTTCTGATTCTGTACCATGCAATCAACATATTTCAGCAAACAGATGCTGCCCTGGATGTGCTCACCAGATTGTGCCAAGAAATGTGAAGGACAACTATTAGGCCAACTAACTGGAAGAGACCAGTATTTATTTCCTTTCCAAAAAATGACCCAATAGAGTGTGGAACTTATAGAATGATATAACTAATATCACACATGTAAGATTCTGGTGAATATTATACAGAAATGACTAGAACAGTACATCAGCAGAGAACTGGCAGATGTGCAGACTGGGTTTAGAAGAGGCAGTGGCTCTAGAAGCATTATAGCCAATGTCAGATTGATCTTGGCTGAAAGCAGAAAGTACCAGAGGAATATCTAACTGTGATTCACTGACTATGCAAAGGTATTTGACTGTGTAGATAACAACAAACTGTGGCTAACCTTTAGGAAAATGAGGACCTCAGAACATGTGATTGTGCTCATGCAAAACCTATACTTGGACCAAGAAGCAGTAGTCAGAACAAAGCAGGGAATCACTGCATACCTCATCACGTTAACAATTCTATCCTTTGATGTAGAAAAAATTCCTTGACAAAATCTAACACCTCTTCTTGATTAAAACATTCAATAAAATAGGAATAGAGTGGAATTTTCTTAACATTGTGAAAAGTATATATACAAATCCAAGAAAAAAACATTTTTCTCAGTGAAGAGAGATTTAAGACTATAGGAACTACTCAAGGATGTTTACTACCAGCACTCCTATTCAATATTGTATTGAAAGTCTTGTGAGGGCAGGAAGGTAAGAGAAAGAAATAAGAGACATCCAAATTGATGAAGAGGAGATAAAACTATCTTTATATGCAGACGATCTGATAGTATATTTGTTGTTAGGTGTCATCAAGTGTAACTCATAGCAACGCTATGAACAACGAACGAATGTGAATACTGTAGCATCTTGTGCCACATTTAGAAAACTTGCATGATACAACAAGAAAACTGATGGATGTAGTCAATCAATTCAGCAAAGTGGCAGGATATAAGATCCGCATGTAAAAATCTGCAGATTTCTGTACAGTAACAAAGAAAACACAAAACAAAATAAGAAAAATAATAACAATTACAATAGCTAAATGTTGTTGTTATGCGCTGCCGAATCACTTGTGACTCATAGCAACCCTACATACAAGAGCCCTAAATCCTGCTCTATCCTGTGCCAACCTCCCCGTCTCCGACACACCTACTCTCCCGACCCCAATCACTGAATAGATCAATATCATCGAAGGTCTTCCTCTTCTGCCCTGTCCCTTCACTCTCCCAAACATGATGTCCCTCTCCAAGGACTTGTCCCTCCTTGCAACATGCCCAAGATATGTCAGACGAAGCTTTGGAATCCTTGACTCCAAGGAACATTCTGGCTTCACCCTCTCCAGGACAAATCTGTTTGTTCTCCTAGCAGTCCATACTATATTCAACACTCTTCTTCAGCACCACAGCTCAAAGGCATCAATTCTGTATCCTCCCTAGTCACTGTCCAGCTCTCCGATGCATTTAGCACACAATTGCGAAGACTATAGCTCGGATCAGGCACACGTTAGTCTACAGCCTGATGTCATTGCTCTTCAGTATTTCGAAGAGGTCCCTGACAGCTGATTTTCCCAGTGCAATTCATCTCTTGATTACCTGGCAAGAGTGTTAACTGTGGGGCCAAGTAAACTAAAACAACAATCTCAATCTCCTCACCATCCATACTGATGCTGCCAATTGGCCCAGTGGTGAGAATCTTTGTTTCCTTGATGTTGAGCTTCAATCCATATTGAAGACTGCAATCTTTGACCTTCTGTAGCAAGCGCTTCAGGTCCTCCTCAGTTTCGGCAAGTAGGGTTGTGTCATCTGCATAACGCAAGTTGTTAATGTATCTTCCACCAATTCTGATGCCACATTCTCCCTTGTACAGCCCAGCATCCCAGATGATCTGTTCTGCATACAGATTGAAAAGGTATGCAGACAGAATACATTGCTGGTGGACCGCCTTCCCAATTTTGAACCATGAAGTGTATCCTTGCTCTGTTCTGATGACTGCTTCTTGGTCCAAGTATAGGTTTCACATGAGCACGATCAAATGTTCTGGGATTCCCATTCTTCTCAGACTCAGCCAGAGCTTGTTGTGATCCACACAGTCAAAAGCCTTTGCATAGTCAATGAAGCACAGATGGACATTCCTCTGGTACTCTCTGCTATACAAGAGTACATATTTAGGAACAAATCTAACTAGAGAGACAAAAGACTCAAACAAAGAAAAAGACAAAACACTACTGCAATAAACAGAAAAAGAGACCTGGAGAAATGGAAGATTATACCACGTTCATGGATAGAAAGTCTCAATATTGTGAAAATAATAATTCTACTAAAAGCAATCTACAGTTCAATGCAATCTCAATACAGATACTAACTCCATTCTTCAATGAGATATAAAAGGCTATTTACAATTTTTTCTGGAACGGTAAGAGACCCTGAATAAGCAAAGTACTACTGAAAAGGTAAAACAAGGTACTCTCTGTTCTCAAATCCTACTACACAGCCATAGTAATCAAGACAGCATGTTACTAGTACAGTAACAGACACAAAGATCATTGGAATTAGAGAACCCAGAAAACATCATCAACCTGTGATCAATTGGTCTTTGACAAGGAGATAATGAAATCAGTTAAATGGGGAAATGACAGTCTCTTAAACAAATGGTGCTGGCAAAATTGGAAATCCTTCTGCAGAAAAATGAAGCAAGAATCACCTCATACACAAAAACCAACCCAATGTGGATTTGGACCTAAGAATAAAACCAACAATATAATACACATCAAAAATTAGAACAACCCTAAATTTCCTAATTTACACCATGAACAGACCTCTAAGCATAACAAAAAACTTGCAAGCAGAAGAGAATAAATATATTAATGAGACCTTCTAAAACTGAAATCCCTGTGCACATCAAAAACACTTCTCCAACAGGGTAAAAAGGACGCCTATAGATTGGAGAAAAATTTTGGCAATGACGTATCTGCTAATGAACTCATACCTAAAATTTATTCACTTCTCCAACACCTCAGCAAGAAAAAGGCAAACAACTCAATCACAAAATAGGCACACTGTATGAATAGAGACTTTACCAAAGAAGAAATTCAGGTGGCAAACACATGAAGAAATGTTCAAAATTCTTAGCTATTAGAGAACTGCATATAAAAAAAATGAGACATAATCTCACACCAGCAATAGCAAACTTCAACAGGACATTAAACAACAAATGCTGGCAAACGTGGAGAGATTGGAACTTTCATTCACTGCTGGTAAGAATGTAAAATGGTACTACCACTATGGAAGTCAATCTGGTGCTTTCTCTTAAAGTGGAAAATAGAAATACCATTAGACCAAAACAACAATCAGATACCATCTCACCCCAGTAAGAATACCAAAATTTAACAGAACAGCAAGCTTCAAATGCTGGCGAGGTGGCAGAGAAACTGGAACCCTTATTCACTGTTGGTGGGAGTGTAAAATGGTGCAACCACTATGGAAGGCTGTATGGCACTTTCTAAAAAAGTTGCAAATAGAAATACCATTTGACCCAGCAATTCCACTACTGGGAATATACCCAAAAGAAACCATAAACCGCCAAACAAGTAGATAATATGCACACCTTTGTTTATTGTGCCTTTGCTCACAATAGCGAAGAGTTGGAAACAACCCATGTGCCCATCAACAAACGAATGGATAGAGCAGCTGTGGTATATTCACACAATGGAATACTATGCAGCATGGAAAAACAAGGAACTCATGAAATATTATACAAAATGGGTGACCCTGGAGGACGTTATACTGAGTGAAATATCTCAGTCACACAGGGACAAATATTGCATAGGTCCACTGTTGTAAAATGGTTGAGGGAAGACTGAGAAAGTATACTGTATTGAAACAGATGAGGGAGAGAACTGTTTAAAAGGGATATATGGTTATTGTCGGGACAGGAGTCCAGAATGAAGGCTGCTGCACAGTGGAGTGGACTTGGGGGAAGAGATTGTGTAACAATGAAAGAATTTTTGTTTTCTTTTCAAAGCCTGTGGTGATGAAGAAGTTCAAGCTGCTTTGAAGGAAATAGCAAAAAAGAAGGCCCCAGGAATAGATGGCATACCAATTGACATATTCAGCTAACAGATGCTGCCCTGGATGTGCTCACCAAGTTGTGCCAAGAAATCTGGAGAACAACCATTTGGCCAACTGACTGGAAGAGATCTATATTTGTTCCCATTCCAAAGAAGGGTGACCCAACAGAGTGTGGAAACTATAGAAAATATCATTGATTTCATTTGCAAGCAAGATTCTACCGAAAATTATCCAAAAACAACTGGACAGCACACCAGCAGAGAACTGCCAGAAGTCCAGGCTGGGTTTAGAAGTGGTCATGGTACTACAGATACTGTAGCTAATGTTTGATGGATCTTAGGTGAAAGCAGGGAATACCAGAGGAATGTATATCTGTGTTTCATTGACTATGCAAAGGCATTTGACTGTGTGGATCATAACAAACTGTGGCTGACTCTGAGAAGAATGGGAATCCCAGAACACTTGATTATGCTAATGAGAAACCTATACTTGGGCCAAGAGGCAGTCATCAGAACAGAGCAAGGAAACACTGCATGGTTCAAAATTGGGAAAGGTGTATGCCAGGGATGTGTCCTATCTCCACACCTTTTCAACCTGTATGCAGAACACATTATCCAAGAGGCTGGGCTCTATGTGGAGAAGTGTGGCATCGGGATTGGTGAAAGATCTATCAACAATCAGCATTAAGCAGATGACACAACCCTGCTTGCTGGAACTGAGGAGGACCTGAAATGCTTGCTGCAGAGGGTCAAGGACTGCAGCCTTCAGTATGGATCGAAGCTCAATGTCAAGAAGACAAAGATTCTCACTACTGGATCAATTGGCAGCATCAGGAGGGATGGTGAAGAGACTGAGATTGTTAACAACTTCAATCTGCTTGACTCCACGGTCAACACTCTTGGCAACAGGAAATAAAAAAAAAAAGTATTGAGATGGGAAAGTCTGCTGTTAGGGACCTCTCCAAAGTACTGAAGAGCAATGGTGTCACCCGGGAGACTAAGGTGCATCTGATACAGGCCATGGTCTTTGTAATCACTTGTTATGCATCAGATGACTAAGGAGGATTGGAGAATTGATGCCTTTGAGCTGTGGTGCTGGAGAAGAGTATTGAGAGTACCATGAATTGCCAAGAAAACAAACAGATTCATCCTGGAGAGGGTTGAACCAGGCTATTCCTCAGAGGCAAGGATTCTGAGGCTTCCTCTGACATACTTTGGACATATTGTAAGGAGGGGCAGGTCCTTGGAGAGGGACATCGTGCTTGGGATGGTGGAGGGACGGCACAGAAGGGGAAGACCCTCTATGACGTGGATTGATCCAGTGACTGGGGTATTGAGGATGGGTGTGTTAGAGGCAGTGAGATTAGCACAGGATAGAGCAGGGTTTAGGGCTGTTGTACATAGGGTCGCTATGAGTCTCAAGCGACTCGATGGCCCATAACAACTTTTCAAAGAGAAGAGCGAACCGGGGAAGAGGGGGTGGACAGGGAGAAAAGTACAATATTAAATGAATGGGAATCCAAGGTCTCTGTAAATTTTCATTAAACCCATTAGACCCAGCAATCCCATACCTGGGAATATATCCTAAAGAAACCACAGCTGTGCTGCCAACAGATGCATTATTCACAGTAACAGCGAGATGGAAGCAACACAAATACCCATCAAAAAACAAATGGATAGAAAAACTGTGATACATCCACACAAGGGAATATTATGTAGCACTGAAAAACAACGAATTTATAAAACACTGTAACAAAATATCTGCAAATATTACAAAGGACCGCTGCTAAAAAATAAGCATAATATGAATATGGGTAAGGGTAAAGCAGGGAAAGAATGAATAGATAATGAAGAGTACACCAGAATGGGAGAACGAAGGGTCTATGTGAAAGGAATGGAAAATTAGATAGTGTGTATGACAACTGACAATCAGGAATAAGACATGCATTACATAGTGAACTGGGAAGTAACATTTTATTAGTGAATGAATGAAAATCCATCCCTTCTGTAAACTTTCACTGAAATCACAATTAAAAAGAAAAATCAGTCGCTGTAAACACTATGGATCACAATTCTCGTCTGGCATACATGGCAGCATCATACATTTTTAAAAGTCTCCTAAGATTGATTGCTTGTTTTATTTTAGGAGGCTGGATGGTGGAGTGGAGGAAAGAGGAGTTTTTAAAGTGAATGAGACTAAAATTTCAAGCTGCACTGAACTTTTTCAGAATTGAAACGTGTGCTGCATGTTTGTGTGAGAGATGTATTTTTGTTTTCTACAGAACTGATGCTTTTGAGTTGTGGTGCTGGAGAAGTCTTGTGCATCGACCACCAACTAAACAAACAGGTCTGTTTCGGAGAGGATGAAAACAAATCTGTCCTTGGAGGCAAGGATTTGAAGTTCCATCTCACATACTTTGGGCCTGTGGCCAAAAGGGACCAGTCCTTGGAGAAGGACATCATACTTGAAGGGTGGAGGGACGGTGAAGGAGAGGAAGACCCCACATAAGATGGACTGACATGGTTAACTGGGGTAATGGGATAGGTGTGTCAGATTCAGTGAGATGGGCTTAGGATCAGGCAGGGTTCAGAGGTATTCTTGTACATAGAATCACTAGGAGTAGAAGGTAACCCAATGGCACATACCAACCACCACCACTCATATATTCTTTCTTGTGTCACATACATTTGTAAAAATTGATCACAACCATCACAGAAAAAATCTCAACAAATTCCAAAGAAGTGATACCCTAGAGAACATTCTCTTACCATTACAGAAAATTAGACATTAGTAATAAAAATTGTTATGTGCCATTGAGTCACTTGCGACTCACAGCGACCCTATGGACAACAGCCCTGAACCTGCTCTATCCCGTCAACTTGACTGTCTCTGATACACCTGCCCTCACGACCCCAGTCACTGTATCAATACATCTCATCAATGGTCTCCCACTTCTTTCTTCATCCCTCCAACCTTCCAAGTATGATGTCCCTCCCCTAGGACTGGTTCCTCCTTACAACATGTTAATTTTCCTCAGAATCCTTGCCTCCAAGGAGCAGGCTGGCTTCACTCTCTCTAAGACGAACCTGTTTGTTCTCCTGGAAGTCCATAGTATATTCAATACTCTTCTCTAGCTCAAAGCCATCACTTGTCTATCATTCTTAATCATGTCCAGCTCTCTGACAAATAGTAAACAATTAAGACGACTACAGCCTGAATTGGGTACAGCTACAAATTAAGCCTTAATTAAAATAAAGAAAAATTATGAATCATGTAGGTCTTCCTCCATTTCTCGAATGATTTGCTCAGCAAACAGATGGAATAAGAGAAGAGATTCAATCCTGACACTGTTCTTGATTTTAAACAATATCCTCACTCTGTTCCCAGTACTGCCTCTCTTAAATATATGTTTCTTACAAGCACAACTAACCATAATGTGGTATGAGCCATACAGTCAAATGCCTTTGCATAATCAATGGAACAGAATTAAACATTTTTCTGGTATTCTTTACTTTCAAGCAAGATCAATCTGATTACCAACCATACCCTTTGTTACCATTGTTCCTTCTGAAACCATCTTGAATTTGTAGCAGTTCCCCATGAATGGTGAAGTAGTGCTTTTTGAAGATGATTAGATCACAGGCTTCCATATAGATTACATCTCATCAAGAACTCCTCACCACTGGACCATGATGATAGACTGATAAAATACTGAAATTGCCAGCGATTTCATTTTACTAGGATTCACAATTAACACCCACCACAGAATCAGCCAAGAAGTCAGAAGACATACTGTATTGGGGAAATCTGTCAAGTGCTACGTTAAAGACTAAGTTGGCCTTATGTTACCCATGGCATTTTCAACTAGATCCTATACATCTGAAGAGTGGCCAAGGAATACAAAATATCAAGAGAAACAATGCTTTTCAATTATGATGTAGGCTAAGACTATTGAACATTCCACGAACTGCCAAAGAACAAATCTGTCTTCTAAAAAAATGCGAGCAAGTTGGTCATTTAAGGCAAGGAGGGTAAAAAAACTTCATCTTTCTTTGGGAAATATTGTCATGAAGGGCCCATCCTTGGAAAAAGACATGCTGAGAAAGGTAAAGGTTTAGCAGAGAACTAAAAGATGAGATGGATTGACACATTGTAACAATGGGCTTGAGCACTGAGATGTTGTTCATAAAAGCAATATGACAGCGCCTAACAACAAAGACCACGTAATATTGGAAACCACAGATGGTTTTACTATTTCCTTCATGCCAGAAATCTAACTGGCCCCTACTGTTCCTGTGTGTATGTGGTTCTGGTTACCTACTGGTAGGTAAAGAGGGGCGTCTGTATGTGTGCCTTTCTGGTGGCCTGGTGTTAAGAGACTGATGTAATCCCAAATCAGTTTAAATCCACTAGCTGGTTTGTGAAGAGTGGCAATCTCCTCCCGTGAGATTAGATATCCTGCCCCACTCTATCCCCTCTGGATTGACATATTACTGAAATTTCTATAGTGTTTGCTTCTACTAGCACCTGCTTGCTGTAGTAATTTAGAATGAAAAAAGGAAATCTGCTGAGATCGCCTAAACATTAAGATTTAGAGTGGCAAAGGCCAAGTTACTGCTAAAATGTTTTGGGGCCAGGGAGTAGTCTTCTTGTTGCCATGAAATACCGCCCAAGATGAAGTTCTTTTTTTTTTTAATTTATTAATTTCGATGAAAATTTACAGACTTCTGATTTCCATTCATTCCTTGTTGTCCTTTTCTTCTCTCCCAACCCTCCCCCCTAGAGTACACTATCCTCTTAGAAAAGTAAAATTCTTTTACAATCCCTTCCCCCAAGGTCCACTCCACTATGCAGCCTTCGCTCTGGCTGCTGTCATGACAAAAATATCTAATCACATATCCCTTTCAGGGTTTTCACTTGACATCATACATGACAATATATGAAAAATTAAAAGGCAACCGTTCTTAGAACATTCTCAAGATGAAAGCTGGCTTCTGCGTTCTGCTTCCTCTCTGGGATCCTGGGTTTGTTTTAGGCTTCAGAATACTCTTTCCTAAATCATCAGTTAATTTTGCTCTTCTGTTAATTTGAACTTTTTCTACGTATTTTTTTTTCCATTCACGACCTTCCAAGAGGTCAGAATGGCTGGAACAGCTAATTTCTTTTTTGTATGCTAATGTTTTATTTTGTAAGTTATATCATGTAGCTTTGTTCCATTTACTCTAAAGTGACAATACTTGAAATAAGATGTTCAAGGAAAATGTGTTAAAATACTTAAGAGACATACAGTTAAGAAAAGGGTATCCTGGATAAAAAAACAGGGCAAAGAACAAAGGAACATTCTGAAACAGAAAACAAATGCATTAAAAGAGAAAAATTATTTTTCCATCCCTTCTCCCACAACAGGGTGGTATAATCACTAATATTGACAGAAATGGAATGTCTACCCCATGCATTTTGATGGTATTTTAGCTCCTCCATGGGAGGTTCAACAGCATCTGTAAAGATTTAGTCTTAGAAACCCCGATGGGCAGTTGTATTTTATTCTAAAGGGTCACTACTGAAATTTACTTAATAGTAATGGCTGGAGTTTTAAGTCAAAGAAAAAAGGTTCAACTAATTTCCTTTTGTACCATACGACAAAGGTTAAACTTAAGAGTCTAGATGAGGGTGCTGAAAACCATATACTTATGAATTAAGTGGAAAAACATTGAAAATGCTATATTGTACTCTATGGTGATGTTCTTTTACATAGATGCTCAAGAGAAAACTTTGATAAGGCTTTGTATGAAGAACCATACAGTTAAGAGGAAGTCATCTGGGATGGACAAAAAAATAAGGGTCAAATTCTTTAAATTGTGCCTTCCAGCCTTATGCCTGGAGCCTTGGGTAATTGAGCTCAGGTGGCTAGAGTGAAGAAGTTATTAGATTTGAACCCTCATAACCTTTGGATTGGCAATACACCTCCTTTACTTACTACTAGGGCAACAGAGCTCCCTTGAACCTTCGTAAACACAGTAAAATTTTGCAGGGCTGACAGAATTGTTCTTTAACTGGAGTGTGAAAAGTTAAGAACTATGTTCCAAATTAGTGTTAACACTTTGTCCCAAAAGCACTTTGGGATTTAGTTCTTTATGTATCTAAAGAGGGCACTGAACAAGCAGCTATATAAAAGAACCTAGCGTTTGGCAAATGATTCTGTCAAGTAACTGTTACTATGGGACCTTTCAAATGGACCCAATCCATAGTTGACCCTCCAGTGAATTTTCAGATAGTAAATCAGATTGTCCCAGATCTTCTACAGTGCAGCTGTTAGATTTGAACCACGTACCTTCAGGTTGGGAATGCAACTTATTAGTAGGCCACCGAAACTTGTAAAAAAAAAAATCTTTTATGGGGGGAACAAACCCAAAACACCTATTCTGATACAGTGAACAAATGATCAAGATTACATACAACTAAAATTTGGCAGCATGTAAGAGCCTGACATTAAATATTACAGTAACTGATGCCTTTGAATTGTAGTATTAGAGAAGTGTATTGACTATCCCACAGACTTCCACAAGAGTAGGTACACCTTGTAGAAGGTGCAACCAATGCTCCTTGGGAGGCAATGATGACAAAGCTTCATCTCACATAATTTGGGCATGTTGTTAGGTTGGTGTCCCTTGAAAAAGGCCGTCATGCTTGTAAAGGTTGAGGGTCAGCAAAAGATCAATGAGATGGACAGGGTACAGCAATGAGCTCAAGTGTGTAAATGTCACAGGATAGGCCAGGGTTCAGATCTGTCGTTCATAGGATTGCCAGGGGTAGTACTCAATTGCACCTAGCAACAAAGACATCTCAGGAAAAAAGCCTAGCAAGCAACTTCTGAAAGGTCACTGAAAAACTAGAGGGAGTTCTGACACACAAGAAGTTGCTATGAATTGGAGTTAACTTGAAAGCACATGGTTTATTTTTGTCAATTAATAGGCAAAAATAACTTCAATAAAATTATTTCCTACAATTACAGAAAAATAGACTTAGGGAGATGTTTGGTTAGTCTTTTGAAACCTTTAGTGTTTAAAAACCTTTACTCATATAATAAATAGCAGCTCTACAATAACCAGAATAAAAGCAAAAAGCCAAAACCCCTGTAGGTCAAGAGACAACTTCATTCTCCCGTTCCAAAGAGAGCTATTTATTCTCAAACATCAAGCATCAGGATCACTACCTTGGGTTCAAGATTCCTGGACACTGCTTCATACCTGACTCATAATTAGTATTTTTCGAAATGACATTATATTCTCTTTAGACCACACTTTGAGCAATTAAAAAAGCTCTCTGCTGTTGATTCAATTATTATCCATAGTAATACCTAGGACAATAAAACTGTTCCTTAGTTCTCAAAGCTAGAAATCTTAACAAGCAGACTGTCCCATTTTTTCTGACAGAAGGTGGTGGATTTTTAAACCACCCTGTTGGCTAACAGTCAACTGGTTTAACCACTTTACAAACAGGGATCCTACACTTTGAGAACCAATTCTATCAGACAAATAAATATAAATCCAAAATTAAGTTCACATACAATACTTAGTCAAAGTGTGGATTTCATGTCTTAGCTGGAAATACTGAGTAAGGCCAAAGTGTCTTTAAACACAGACTTTAATGGTTAACAATTTAAGCTCAATTAACTTTAAACTATTACAAGTCTTATGCAAAGGTCACTGTTAGACAATATT
>NW_006399872.1:9079555-9104073 GCF_000299155.1 Elephantulus edwardii
GAGGTCTGATAGGGGAGCAGCCGGATAAGAAATCAAAAAAGGAACAGTAATTTAAAGTTTATTCCAGCTATAATGCAGGTTATTCTGACTTTAAGGTAGCATCACATGGCATACTTCTGAGTCCATTCCCGAGATATTCTGTTGTATCTGTAAATAAAGAAGAGGTTATTTAAAAAGTTAAAATAATGCTGAAGAGTTTTTAATATTAAAGGTGAGGAAAGACTTCTTTTTTTACCACCAGACTCATCATGAAGTTCCTCTCTAATGGATATCATTTAAAAAGCCAAAAACGGGAGAAATAATATTGTGCGTCAAAGCAATATGGGCATTGAGAGCTCTTTAACATTATTTTAATAAACACCAAAAGGGTTACTGAGCAGGCTAACAAAAATCCAAGAAAGATCTTTTCTTTCCCCTACCACTGAGCTACTGCTTCCTAGAAACTCTAAAAATTATGTAAAACACACACTGTAACATGTTACCATTTTAAGAATCTTTTGGTGTTAGAGCACGGGACTTAGCAGGAATAGCAAAAACATTCTGTACATCAATAAAAATTCCTATCAAAACCAGAATCTAATTATTTTAAAAAATCCAACAAAAAACTCCTCTTAATGCTAAACTTTGAGAGAAATAGCTAAGTAGCCTGGTTCTGAGTAGTATTAAAAGAGAAAATACCTCCAAGACGTAAGGCAAAGTTTAAAACGACATTGGGGAAGGTGGCCTTCATTATGTGTTGAATGTAGTTAGTAAATCTTACTAGAGACTTGCTAAATGGTATTTTTGTTATCAAAGTTCAGGTAATTTACATACAGGTAAAGTTGTTACTGTCACTAATAGAGAAATACAACCAACTTCTCTATGAATTATATCCTTGGCACCAACTACTTACTTAACTAGAGCCCCACCCCCCAAAACCTTCAGAAATCAACTTACTACAAAGAGCATATAGAACTTTAAAATTTACATTGACAATCCCAACTTAAGAACTTTCTATCGAATAAAAAGACTTAACACTGTAACTATCTTTAGAAATTTCAAGAAATACACAGTCTACTTATAGCTCTCTCATTTAAGACTATCCTCTCCAAAAGCCAGAATTTAAAACAGGCTTCAGCATACAGGGAGCCACAGCGTATAGCTGACATTAATGCATGCTTGTCAGTAATACACATTTAGTTGAGATGCTTAGGCTTTAAGGTGTTTCTTCCCCCTTACATTACTAACTACTAGCAGAATTTAGACTAAATTACCACATTCCACACAGTACTGAATAAACATAAAAGAATCTTTCAAAATTTCAGTTTTATGGTAGACTAGATACTAAATTTCCATTTCTTACTATTACCGTAAAAGAGTATGCCATGCAAATACACTTTCAAGCTAAACAGAAAGATTAAGCAGTTAAATAATAGTTTTCAGAACTGCCAAATCTGTTACCTTTTGTTAGTTAATACAGTGCCTTAAAGCATGCAGCACTCAAGTGCTGGCAGTACCATGTATAAGCGCACCATAGAGTGCAGATCCTCTTACCCTACAACATAGCGTATTTCTCTGTCCACTCTCTTGCTAACCTATTGTACCTAATTGAACAAGTATACTTGGCATTAATTGTAACGTACAAAAGTTTTAACGGTGAAGATGAACATATAAAGAATGCAAATATTTGAGAAATTCAGGTCAATTTTATTTTAAAAACAGTATTGTTATGTCTTTTCCAAAACTGTTAATTGGGGTAAAGATAATTTAGTTTCTTCTCCTAAACTTGGTAATAACTTAACAAACAGTGCTTACTATGTTAAACATCTTAATATGCTTAACATTTTAAAGGGGCTATTTCATATTCAATGTTACATAAAACACAGGGGTTTTTTTAATTAAAAAGAACAAAAATTCACTAAGTACACATTTCAAACCATCTTTCTGATACTTCTGAACAATTATTACCAGAAATAAAAAATCAAGTCTTAACATTGCCACAAATTATAGCATAATATAAACCTAATTCATTAAACATAACCATTTTAAAATGTTATTTCCATATAGTACTTTATACTTACTTATCTCTGTCTGTTTTATAGATCCGTGCAATCTCTGGCACTAGGGGGTCATCTGGGTTTGGATCGCACAGCAGTGAACAAATGGATAAAAGAACTACAAAAAAACCCCAAGTATCTATTAACATCAAATGCTGGGATAAAGAAAATTTACCAAAGAACATTTTAAAACACATAAAATTTAATCATCACCAGACTGTCCCACCACTAGGCATGAATCTATAGCTCAAAGAAGTTGTAACATGAACAGATATATACATATCCATGTTTCACTGCAGCATTATTTACAATAGTAATGAGATGTAAACAACCAACGTGTCCACTATCAAAACAAACAGCTAAAGAAACTATGGCATAATCACAAAAAGTGTCACACATTAAGATTGTATGAAACACTACACTTCCTGAGGAGTCACGAGGAAATTATGCTGAGTGGCGTAAGTCAATCACACAAAGACAAGTGTGGTACAGATTATATATAAAAAGCTAAGAACTGTTTATACATAGAATCATTCTTGAGCAGAAATAGGAAGTTAAAGTACACAGGTAAGCTGGGTAAAGGAAATAGAACTATGCTAAAAAACTGAAAAAACATGGCAATTAATGACTCAAAGCAAATTATATATGAATAACTGAATAAAAAGCAGTATGACTTCCATGAGACAAAGTTTTAGGAAATTTAGCATCATAGGAAAGAAGTCCTGGTAAACAGAGGGTGCTAAAATAGAACTCCTGTGCATAAAGTTTAATACTAATTAGCTATAAACCAGCCAAACGCATAAGGTTCTGGAATGATGCTGTATTATTCTGTATCTTAAAAATAAATAGCCTTAGAATTGAATTTTCTAAAAAGAAAAAGTTCTGTCTCCTTGAATGTATATAGTGCTATGAGAGAGTTGTACTGCTAACCAAAGGCCTAGTGTGCCTCTCTGGTGGTTCTGATTCACTAATGGCTCCAGGTGTATGGGAGGAAATGAGTAACATTCTCTGGTGCAATTACAGCTTTGGAAAGCAACTCAAGAGTCAGTTAGGATTAGGTTCTGATTCAGCGACTTTTTACATAGGGTCAACATAATTCTTTTGAGTTCACCACTCCAAAACTGCTGTCAGGTCAATTGCAACTCTAAGACAAAGGAGAACTGCCTTATGTGATTATCAAGACTATATAATAAACCTTTACGGCAGCAGACTTTTAAGACTTTTCTCTCAAGTGGCTGGTAGATTTAATCAATGAGTTATCAGTTGGCAGTTAAAAGCTTTAACCTTGGTGCCACTGTGATGCCTTCTATCCCCAAACAGTGGTGATGGTGGTGTTAGTTGCCGTCAAGTATGACTCACAGTGACAATAAGAAACACCAATCTGGACCCTGTTTTATTCTGTGATGTCCTCAAAATCTGTAACACCCTCAAATGCACTGCTGCAGTCACTGTGTCAATCCACCTGGTCGTCTTCCTTTGCTTCATCATCCTTCCAACTGCCCCAAGAATGATGTCCCTCTCCAAGGAATAACCTCTTCTAGCAACATCACTGAACTATTGTCAGATGAAGTGTCATCATCTTTGCCTCCAAGAGGTTAAATAAAATAATGCCAAAAATCTCTGGCACTAAGCTAACTTTAATCTTCATTTTCTAACCTTTTTTTGTTAAACATACCAATTCAGAAGATGTCAAGCATCATGAGGAACAAATGGCATTCACCCTGAGTGTCTATGATGTGAATGTTGCTTAAGTCCTTTCCAATCAAAATTAACTCACAGCTAACCCTCAGGAGGGTTTTCAGAAGCAGTTAACCACACAGGAGGAGACTGCCCATCTTTCTTCCAAAGCAGCTGGTTGATTCCTATACCATACCTTGTGATGAACAGTGCAATTTCTAACCACTAGGCCACCAGAGCTTTCCTCAAACTTCCTAATAAATGAATATTTTTGTAAGAAAGTCTTAAAAGAAAATCCTTTAGTAAGTTTTATTAAATATTTTGAATTTTTACCTTCCTTTTTCATCAAGCCTCTTTCCCTCTTGTTCTCCAAGAATTAGAAAACAACCAAAAAGAAAGAGAACAGGAAAAAAGGGTGATCTAGCTTTTTGGTTTTTATTTATTTTTAAATGACAAATTATCAAGTAAAACAGGTAATGGAGACCTCATAAAAATGAAACACTTATGATCATCAATGGACTTTTATCAAATGATTAAGACAACAACTGGGGAGAAAACTTTTTAGGAGTCATACATGAAAGGTCTAATATCTAAAGCACATATAGAATTGCTACAATTTAACGACCTAAGATAACTAACCTAATAAAAAGGCAAAGGATAAGAACTCAAGTAAGTGTACAGTCAAATCTCCATCAATATGAGAAAACATGTTTACAATCAGTGCCAAAAACCCCAAACCCATTGCCACTATGTCAATTTCCAACTCAGAGATCTCAAAGACATTTCATTTAGCAGCCCAAAACGCAACACACTACGCCAAGGGTACACAGCCATTATTAAACTCATTACCTAAAAGTTGATTCCAACACACAGAAATTTTATAAGTAGAACTGTCTTAATAGAGCTTTTGAGACATTAAACTCTTTATAGAGGCCAAATGCTACATCTTCCTTACACAGAAAGGCTGGGAGATGTGAACTGCTGACATTTCAGTTAACAGCTGAACCTTTAACCTCTGTGACCTAGTTGTCTGGTGTGTAGAAATCATTTAGAGATGCAAATCAAAACTACATGAATGATGAACATGAATGAGATAAATGTATACAAATTTTGTTATGTAAATAAACATAAAAAAAAAATCCCAACCACGCTAAAACTATTTCTAACTAGATACTACCTCATTTCTATTCAAATGGCCAAGAGCTAAAACCAAAAAACAAACATTGGCAAAAATATGGAAGATCAGAATCCTTTATCCATTACAGATAGGGAGGTAAAAATGGTTTAATAGCTCTGTAGAAAGGCATCATGTATGTGATACTGAAAAACAAAACAAAACAAAAAAAACAGTATTGTAAGAGATGAAAAGGCATTATCTTTTGAAAAATTGTATTAACTTTGACAGGAGCAAATATATATCACCTTTTAAATCCAAAGGGTGTGTTGTGTGTATGCAAGTAGACAAAAAATTACAAAATAGTAGAGACCAGAAGATAGCTTCAAGTTTGACAGTTTAATGAATTCTACTGTATTAATAATTATGAGGAGAAATGTGGCATCAGGATTGGTGGAAGATCCATAAACAATCTGCGTTATGCAGATGACACAACCCTGCTTGCTGTAACTGAGGAGGACCTGAGAGGCGCTTGCTGCTGAGGGTCAGGGACTGCAGCCTTCAACAGGGATTGAGGCTCAATGTCAAGAAGACAAAGATTCTCACCACTGGACCAATTGGCAGCATCAGGATGGATGGTGAAGAGACTGAGATTGTTCACAGCTTTAGTCTGCTTGGCTCCACGGTCAACACTCTTGGCACCAGCAGCCAGGAAATTAAAAGACGTATTGCCATGGGAAAGTCTGCTGTTAGGGACCTCTCTAAAGTACTCAACAGCAACGGTGTGTCTCTGGAGACTAAGGTGCATCTGGTACAGGCCATGGTCTTTGCAATCACTTGTTATGCGTCACAGAGCTGGACAATGACCAGGGAGGATAGAAGAAGAATTGATGCTTCTGAGCTTTGCTGTTGGAGAAGAGTGTTGAGGTGCCATGGACTGCTAAGAAAACAAACCGATTCATCCTAGAGAGGGTTAAACCGGGCTGCTCCTTGGAGGCAAGGATTCTGAGGCTCCGTATGACATACTTTGGTCATGTAAGGATGGATCGGTCCTTGGAGAGGGACATCATGCTTGGTAGGGTGGAGGGCAGGTGCAGGAGGGGAAGGCCCTCTGGGAGATGGACTGATTCAGTGACTGGGGCAATTGGGATGAGTGTGTTAGAGACAGTGAGATTGGCACAGGACAGAGCAGAGTTTAGAGAGCTGTTATACACAGGGTCGCTATGAGTCGCAAGTGACTCACGGCACATAACAACAACAACATTGCATTAACACTTTAAAGAATTAACAACATTCCCCTTAACTGTCTCCCCTTATGGATACTATCACAATGTTTTCTGAAACTTTTTAAAATACACTGAGTAGGTGATTCTATTGTTGGGTTAAAGTGGCACAAAAGCCAAAGGAACCATTTAAAAAAGAAAAAGATTTACTATTTGGAATATTCATGTATAGACTAGACAACTGGCCAGAGATGTCAAATAATAAACACATGGCTATTTCAAATGGGAGAACAGGACTGATAGATCTTTCCTACTCTATCATTTTAGACTACTACAGTCATTTTTCTGACTGAAGTATTTATGTCCAAAATTAATAAACAAAGCCAGAATAAAGAAAATGCTCCCTAAAATAAAAACCTTAAGATTTAAAAAAGCAAATAAAACCAGTCATTGAGTTTTATTATACTATCATTAAGTAAATATAGTGTCAGAAATGTTGAAAATGGAATTTTCTATCCTTTGTGTTAGACTCTGCTTGGTAATGGTCTCCAACTCTTACAGACCCAAATAATCAACAGATGTGGAACTAATATAAGAAAGTGCTTTCCACTCTGTGAGAGACAGTGAGGGAGACAGGGTGAAGAAACTAGAAAAGTGTAACCAGAGGAACCTTGGAGATAAAGCCATAGAGGGTTTGCTTGCTGGATGACTGAAGGGAAAGCTGACTTGTGACTGTTTGCTAAGTTTGCTAGATTAAGGAAATTAAGAGGCTTTTTTGAATTTGGGCTGCTGAACTGAACCTGGACTTTCATTAACTAAGGAACTGTGTACTGTTAATCTGGCTTGAGACTGCTTGACTCACATTGATTGATATTTTTTGCTAGCCTACTCCCCAAACTATTTCCCGAGTAAACCCTATAAATGTAAATAAAGTGTGTAAGTCAAGTTGCAACAAACACTGGACTCAATGTGTATTATGTGTATTATTTATGGGGACAGTTTCACTGGATGAAGTGGGTAGAAGTCAGACTTGGCCACTCATGTTGCATCTACTCCTTTTATAGTAGGCTAATGAGAAGCACAAATCACTTGGAAGGGAGTCATATAGTGCAGAGATTCATTACTTTGCTGAATTTGTGTTAAGGTAACTAATGAAAAACTATCATCCCCATCCCCAAATCATTTTAACCAACCCTGCTTCAGGAGCAAAATATAATTACTTATTTCTTTCCAATTTTTACTGAGAAGTAGAAAGATGAGACACAGTAATAATGTAAAACAATAAAATTCTTGATCAGGAAAAAAAAGAGTAAAGCTTTCTTTTAAAAAATATTTTACCTTTAGAAATAGTTAAAGCAGGAGACCACTGTGATCTTAGTATATCGAGACAAATGCTGCCATTACTGTTAATATTTGGATGATAAATTCTTGTTGTAAATGCAACCTAAAATAAATGAACAAAAAAAGCCTTCACATATTCCCCCAAATAAGTACAAGCATTTCTAAAGATAAATAAAAGTCAGTTTAAGAAAATAAAATTGCCAAGATCTCATTTAAAGTCTGATTAAAAATTCTGCCAGCCTTCCTTCTTACAATTTTTTTTTTTAAAAAAAGGAGAATGGGGTCAAAATTTCATTATCAAAAATAGAAAATTAGCATGGGCTTTACCATACATAATACTAAAAACGCACTCTGAGGGAATGTAAATATATTACAAAAATTACTCACAGGGAGGGGTGGGCAGGGAGAAAAATGCAACAATGAATGAATGGCAATCCCGTCTCTGTAAACTTTCATTCAAATTAATAATAAAAAAAAGGATAAAAATAATTACTCCAAATTTTATAGATCAGTTTAACTTTAAGGTGTATCATTAGGTTATATATGTGCCTGAATTTGTTATTTCTAATGTACATAAAGCACACATTTGAAAACATGAAGTCCCGAGATTAACAATATCTGATTTTTGGACCACTCTTCCTGGACCTCTGATTCAGGGATTTCTTGATTGGTATACAAGAAATTAAGACTACTAGCAGAACTGTGTAAAGCCATACATATGCAAAGTAGAAAAATTACTCACTTTCACAATACTCTTTCTTTTACACTACTAAAACATCTGCAAGTTTTTTTGTTCACCGCTGTTGTGTGCACTTGAGTCAGAAACCGTCCATAATGACCATCCAGTAGGTTTTTGTTCATTATGTCTCGCACAGTAAGTCCAAGTATTAACAATATGCACATGTTCTAAATTCTACAAATTCTTAGACACAATTAGGACTGGACTTACTTTGAAATCTGATGACTACTGGTTTCACAAAGATGCAAACCAACTATAGTAACATTCCAATGCCTTGTGTATATTATTATTATTTCCAATACAGGCAGAATTTATGTTACTAGATGTGTATTTTAATAGTCAAAGATGTGTGTTACCCATGGTAACAGTTATGTGTATTAGCACATAGTCTGTGCAAATATTTATCAACGTGAACATTATGTTTGCTATGTATGAGATGCTAAGGTTAATAATCCAAACCTATAAATACAACAAAGTGCTTTAAAAAAAACCTTCTTCATATTATTATTTGAGCCTTGCAAAACTAAGAAAAAAGACATTTTAATTTCATTTACAAAATCAGAATCTTAGTACTTTTAATAACAAGTGTCAGTATCATGGAGCAGGGATTCAAATCAATGTAAAAAGCTGGTGTCAATTGCTAAAAATGTACTGAAATAAAACACAAATGTATGCTACTGGGTATGATGGAAAATACTTACCTTAGGTGGTTTGAAGGG
The DNA here is from genome assembly GCF_000299155.1 of Elephantulus edwardii. Lineage (NCBI taxonomy): Eukaryota > Metazoa > Chordata > Mammalia > Macroscelidea > Macroscelididae > Elephantulus > Elephantulus edwardii. The sequence goes on from NW_006399872.1 coordinate 9,088,405, forward strand.
GTAGTCTGTAGGAAAATGAATTGTCAAAAAGAATACACCGCCTTGATATGGGCTGTCATTCTGTGAGACGGAAAAAAAATCTGCTTAACTCGAATATACAGTATTACTAAATATTATATAATATTTATAGTTTTTAAGCATTACCTATTCAAACTGAAATGAGTAACTTAAATCACTCGAGATTCAGTTCATATTAATGGGAGGATGGGGAAGGTAAAAATTTACTATCTCAGTTCACTTAAATTTACATAAATCAAGATTACTGTTATGTGCTGTTGAGTTGCTTGCGACTAATTGAGATCCTATGTACAAAAGCCCTAAACTCTGCTCTGTCCTGTGCCAATTGCACTGTCTCAGATATGCCCAACCCGATTACCCCAGTCACTGAATCAATCCATCTCACAGAGGGCCTTCCTTTCCTGCGCTGTCCCTCCACCCTACCAAGCATAATGTCCCTTAGACAAAGCCTCAGAATCCTTGCCTCCAAGGAGCTGCCGGTTTAACCCTTTCCAGGATGAATCTGTTTGTTTTCCTAGCAGTCCATGGTACCGCTCAATACTCTTCTCCAGCACCACAGCTCAGGATGAATCTGTTTGTTTTCCTAGCAGTCCATGGTACCGCTCAATACTATTCTCCAGCACCACAGCTCAAAGGCATCAATTCTCCTTCTATCCTCCATAGTCCCCCCTAAAAAGTTCAATTTCCGCTCAGCTCCCCATAACTGTCATTCAAACCATGAAAAGATTTTATTCAAAAGTATACTGAATTATCCACACAAAATTAATAGTTACTTTTTTGGGGGAAAACCCACAAAACTGATGGTGAGTTTTTCCATTTGAACCAAAATACTTTAGAGCAATTGCAGTATTTTTTTGCTAATGCTCATTATAACAATACGTAATAGTGTAAGTCAAAGAGGAAAACGTACAAATGTGAAATTTTACCTTAAATGTAAAATTTTGTAGAAAAATTTTAGTAAATCAAACAGTAAAATTATGAAATACTTATCATTGTTCCTATTTCACAAATGAATACTTAAGAGATACAACTTAATGAAGTATACAGATGGCCAATGACAGAAGCCAAGATTAAGATACAGTGCTACTGAGGATCACTCAGACAGCACTGATAAAGATCATTACAAAAGACTTAGGCGTATCCAAATCTTAAAGAGCAATAAAAAAGAAATTAGAGAACAGCACACAACTTTACCAGATTAATAATGGAAGATAATTTCAAATATTAAAGCTTTAATAAAAACCCACTTACCAAACTTAAGCTTTTGCTTTTTGTGTCATTTTAGTTTCACAAAATCAAGGGCTAATTCTAGCTGCTTTCAAACAAATGCAATCCAATGAGATTGACAAATTCAAACTTCCCTTCCCTTGGTTAAATATTTACTCAAAAAAATTATGAAAAGCATCATCTCAACATTACAGGTTCGCACAAAAATTCCAGTAAGTCAGAAGAAAGCTGTTCAAACAGTAAGATTCAGAGATAACCAAGTCATTAAAAAAAAAAAAAAAAGGCAGGGGGAGCATTTACTATAAATGGGTATTATTCAGAAAACTACAACAAATACTCAAAATCAAGAAATTCTGTGCCATCTGCTGTGCTTCAACCCACTGCTACACTCACTCTGTGTCAAATCCATCTCACGGAGTCTCTCTCTCTCTCTTGCTGACCTTCTACTTTTAAACTTGTCATTCTCCAAGGACTGGTCACCCCTTAAAAATACACTCACAAAAGTATGGGAAACAATCTCACCATCTGTGCTCCTAAGGAACATTCCAGTTTTACTTCTTCCAAGGCATATTTTGTTCTACTTTTGGCAGTCCACAGTATAGCCAACATTCTTTGATAACATCACAATTTCAAAGACATCACTTTTCCTACAGTCTTTCCAACTTTCACATGTTTATGAGAATACCATGTCTTGGATCAGGCACCATTTTAACTTTTTAATCTGACCTCTTTTCACTAACAGCAAATAGAGAGCTCTAGTGGGTAGTGAGGTGAGCTGCCAACCCAAAGGTGGGGGTGGGGCAATTAAAATAAACCAGCTGCTCCACGGCAGACAGACCAGCAACCTCTTATCAAGGAATTTACAAGCCTCTGAAAAGCCCCTGGAATCAACTATTAGTTCCAATTCCAAGACAATGAATTTTGCACCTCCCCCATATACTCAATGTAATAGTACTTCACTTGATTTATGGACTACTGTTTTCCTGGAGTGCTAATTGTGGATCCAAGTGAAAGGAAATCTTTGGTAACTTGTTCTGTATTTTATAGGTTCAGTTATAAAGAATTTTGTTTTCTATTGAGATGTAATGTACTCTGTGAATTAAGGTGCATTTGATCCAACCCAACCCACAGTATTATCACTTCATATATATGTACGAAAGCTGGACAATTTAGTAAAACAGAACAACGAATTAATGCATTTGAATAATGGTTATGGTGAAGAAGGTTGAATACATTGTATGATCAGATCAATTTTCAGTATGGTACAGCAACAGGCCATTTGTTATGTAGAGTTCATTGTGAACTGGAACAGACATGACTACATCTAATAACAAGAGCAAAAACATGGCAATGACATACAAATGATACGGCACTGCCTTCACTCTGTCTCCTATTACCTACTTTATCCTTCACTATAATGCTATACTAGTCCATGACAGAATTTACTCCCCTGACTGTATCACTGCTTTCAAAGTAAATCTAAATTCCTACATACTGCCTAGTCCTGTTGTAAAAAGAGCAGAAAATAGGACATGGGGGCAGAGGGTCATAAGCATCTTTCTGAAGAGGCCAGAGAGAATAGCACAGCTCCTCACCACCCCAAAGAAGAAAGCAAATGAAGAGCCTACAGCCCATACCCCAGCTCCCACCATGCCTCTAGAGCCACATCAGAAGCAAGAGGTCAGTTTATTAATTGCTGATGCAGACTTTACTCATAGTTGTGGTACCAAGAACGGGATTTATTAGGGAAATAGGTTGGGGAGTGAAGAGAGGCAAAAAATATCTCAGAACTCAATTCCAGGTTTAGCCCAGCAGTCCCAAGCCAGCAAAATACAATTCCTTAATTAGTTTAACTCTTTGTTTCATTTCAGCAACACAAATTCAAGAAGTCTCTGGTTTCCTCAATCATCCAACAATGTTTGCCTAAGAGTGTTTTAAGTAATCTTCTCCTTCATGCATCCAGCAAAAACAGCAAAATCTTAAACTGTGAATAGCACAAATACAAAAAGCCTGAGGTAACACTTTGCCATAGTTTCTCAACAGCAATGCCACAGTGTCTCCGCCACCATCACCAGGGTTTCCTTCCAGTGTCCCTCAAGTCTTGCGGTTTAGGGTTGTCTTATCCTACTCTACCGCTGTTGATGATTTCCAAGACCATGTATCTGTGTAGCTGGAGAAAGGAGGGGGTCCCAAGTTAATGGCTTAAAAAAGTCATCTTTAGGCTAACAACCCACTTGTATCCTCATAATTTGTTGCTTTCATGTCACTGTTGCAGCCACTCTGACAGTTCACTCTGTTGAAGGTCTTCCATTTTTTATGCTGATTCTCTGCTTTACTAAGCAAGTTCTTCTCCATGGACTGGCCCCTCTTAGTATGACCAAATAAACCAAAGTCAAACCAGCTGCTGTCATAGAGATGCAATTTTTATTAGAGTAGGACTGTGTTCTCTGTAGGGTTTTAATGACTGATTTCTCAGAAGTAGATCACTATCTCCTGTTTTAAAAGGCAACTCAGGGTAGCAATTCTTTGTCAGCAAACCAAACAAATTAACTTTTACAGCACCCAAAGATATGATCTGGTTCTTAACTTATCCATGGAGCCTTATCTTTTAACTCTACTCCACAAGAACCTTTCTTCATATAAATATTTTGCAGATAACTCAGTTTTTTCTCATTTCACTCTGAATTTATTCCGTATATCTTTCAAAACACACTCAATTTACAGCATTAAGATTTTATTTCTGTTTTAAGAGGGAAAAACCCAACATGAGTTTTCCCATGATAATTTCCTGCTTGGAATGCTCTTCCTTATCTCCTTAATCTAATTTATACACACATGTATGGGGACCATATAAAATTTAAACTTCTTAAAAAAGTAAATATATGCTATATTTTTGTCTAATCCATTTTTTGTCCTCTGTATACCTCTGTATATATCTACCATTACTCACCATATGTGTAACTTATTTACTTTTTATCTTCCCTCCAACTAGATATACACTCCTTAAAAGTAAGGTACAGAGGAAAATAAAGTTTGGATGTATTATTATTAGGCTTTGTAAGAAATGACATAACATGTAAAACTGTAACAAAAATTAGCAAAAACTAAGAATATAGTAATTCTAGAATATTATATACTATAATATAGTGTGTATATGTATATATAAGCTAAATTATCCTCATGCAATGTTCATACTGAGAACTTTAACATTTTCTCCATTAATCGATCAGAAATAAAAACTATATGTAGTTAAAAAAGCAAATTTAAACAAAGCACTTGACTAAGCAATCTATCAGTTTTCCCAATTGTCCAACAATCAAGTTTTAATGCATTATTTCTGCCAATGCAAAAGTTACTCAGATAATCCTTATAGCTAGCTGGTATTAATTATACAGCCTAATGCTAACTTTAGAAATTCATAGTTATTAAAAATTTAATTCTGAAGGATGCTGCCATTTCACTTGATCCGAGACACATTCCAAGGCAAAAGTAATCTTAACATCCCACTTTTCTAATCTCTATCAAATGGGTGTTATACCATCGACTATTCATTATCACAACTGCATACCACGTTGCCAGAATAGTCACAAAATGAGCTTATTTTGTTATGTGCCATCGAGTCGCTTGCAACTCATAGCGACCCTATGTAGAAGAGCCCTAAACGCCATTCTATCCTCTGCCACCCTCGCCATCTCAAACACACTCATTCCCACCACTCCACTCACAGAATCGATCCATCTCATTGAGGGTCTTCCTCTCCTGCGCCATCCCTCCACTCTCCCAAACATGATGTCCCTCTCCAAGGACCAGTCCCTCCTTGCAACATGCCCAAAGTATGTCAGACGAAGCTTCAGAATCTTTGACTTCAAGGAGCACTCTGGCTTCACCCTCTGTAGGACAAACCTGTTTGTTCTCTATAGCAGTCCATGGTACATGCAACCCTCTTCTCCAGCACCACAACTCAAAGGCATCAATTCTCTTTCTATCATCCCTATTCACTGTCCAACTCTCTGATGCAGGCGCACCTTAGTCTCCAGCCTGACGTCGTTAGTCTTCAGTACTCTTTAGAGGTCCCTCACAGCTGACTTTCCCAAAGCAATTCGAGCTTATTTTACCTAATCATATTATGAGTTCAAAAACAAAACTAAAGAAATGATTTCATAAACTGAGGCACTTTGACGAAACCAAGGCTAAAACTATACTGATGTGTGTCCTAAGTACTCAAGACAGTTCTTAATGTAAAAACTGACAATTTTATAGTTTTTAGGAATCTGTTTTATAACAAATTATATAAGAGAGTTGGAAAACTGTCAATTTATCATTATAATGAATCATTTTTATACTGTAAATAGTACCATTTATAATACTATTCTGGTATCTTAGTATATAAAAAAAAACAAACCCAAAAAACAATACAACCAAAAAACCAAACCTGGTAATTTAGAAAACACAGTGTAGGCCAAACTGTGTTTTAATCAGTTTACTATATATAGAAGATACCAAATTATTAGATGAAATACCTTACAGAAAGTATAGTACAAGTGTGTTCTTGACCTTAACTGGAAACAGTTTCTTTTAAATCTGATGAGCATGATGAGGACAAATGTTAAACTATTAAACTACTCAATTTTCTTTTGGAATGCAATCAATGTTTTGCTGTGTGCTGCTGAGTAGTCTGTGGCTCAGGGACCCAAAGAACAATGCTTCTGAACTCTGTTGTATCCTGAGCCAACCTCACCATCTGACACTTGATCCCACTGCCACAGTCACTGTGTCAATACACCTTATTTATCAAGGGTCCTTTCTCCAGGGAATGGATCCTCCTGACAACATGGCCGACATATATGAGACAAGTTTCACCATCCTTGCTTCCAAGGAGCAATCTGGTTTGACTTTCTCCAAGATAAAACTATTTGTTCTCTTGACAGTTCATAGTATGTTCAGCACCACATATCATCCTTATTCACTGCCCATTCCTCATATGTCTAACAAGCAAGTGAGATGAACATGGTTTGGTTAGTCTTTTAGACTGATACTGTTGCTCTTTGGCACTTTGGAAAGAACCTTGACAGATAGTCCCAATGCAATTCATTTTTTTTTCCCATTTCCTGACTTCTAGTGCTAAGAGTTAGAAACAGGAGCAGTATCCATCCACTTCCTAAACAAAATGCCTCTGGAAAATGTATGAACTTTGAGAAATGATAGTTATCAAAAGGCTTCAGGTCTTTCTTTCCAGAGTCACTATGAGTCATGCTCAATGGCAATCAACAACAAAAACAACAGTGCTAAGAGTGTTGATTGTAGCTCCAAACAACATGAAATTGTTAACTTCAATACTTTCTCCACCTCTAGTGATGCTCTATTTGCCCAGATGTGAGGATTTCTCTTTACTTGATGAAAAATTGCAATCCAAATTAAAGGCTGCAGTTCTTGATTCCTGAAGGAAGTATAAGTCCTCCTCACTTTTGATGAGCTAGGATGTTGTCTGTCACCTGAAAATCTCAAGTTGTTAATGAGTCTTCCTCAAGGCCTGGCGCTACATTTGTCTTCGTAACATCCTACATGATCTGTTCAGCATCTCTGACACATTTCTTTGTTGGTTTTGAACTATGTAATGTTTTCTTGCTCTCATCCCACAAATGCTTTCTGGGCTAGGTATTGGTTTCACATGAGTATTATCAAATGTTGAGATTCCCATTCTTCTCAATGCTGGCCATAATCTGTTGTGATTCACAAAGTGTGTGTAAAGAAAAAGAAAGAAAGAAAAAAAAAAACCCCAAACCCTACAAATAGATATACTTCCAGTTCTCTGTTGATGTTTTAGTTGTTTGGGGGTATTTTTTCAGTAAGACAAATCACACAATTTCACTTATGCGTAGTCAATTACCATCATTAGCTTGTGAATTATAATACTGTTGAAGGCTATGTCAGTGACATTTCATGTTCCAGTTGGTTCACTGAAGGGGGCTAGTTTCAGCAGAGCTTCTAGACTATACTAGAAAGAATCACCAATCTAATTCTAAAAGAAACTTCACATCTGACTTATGGATACTGCCCATAACCATGTAGACAAGGGAGGGCTTCGAGAACTTGATTTGATGATGTGCCACAATGTTCTTTAGTAAGTGGGATATGGAAATGTATGAATGGCATAAACGTAGAAAAAGGAAGTTACCACAAACAAAACAGGACACACAGATCGCTATCCAAGTCATCGTTGTTTTTGTAGGTCACTGAATCAGGATCAACTCAAAGCAGTCTGTCAAGTGGGTTTTTAGAAGCTGTAAATCACATGGGGGAGGTGTTTTTTTTGGGGGGGGGGCGCTGGTAAACTAATGGCAAGAAGCTGTGCTGCAATCCCGAGGCCACCAGCTGCTTTGCAGGAGAGGGACTAGCAATCTTCTCCCTCTGAAAAGCCACTGGAGAGTCAGCTACATGTCAGTTCTAACTCTATAGTATACAACAACAATAATGAAAATCTTCCTCCTGAGGAGCAGCTGGTCGATTCAAACTGCCTGCCTCTCTGAGTTTGATGTGAAACTCCTTACCAAGCAGACCACCAGAGCTCTCAGCATGGATTATTTCAATTCAACATCATAGTGTCTACTATAGAAAGGGTGGCCAATTGAGGAGGAATGTGACACATCCAAAGAGTTCTAGCAGGGCACTATGTTCTGCTGACAAAAAGGTCAGCAGCTCGCATCCACCACTTTCTCTATGTAATAATGGGCAAGTTCTCTCAAAGACTTATAGCCTTGAAAACTCCATGAAATGTCACTTGTTATTATCAATTTGAAGGTCGCTGATTGGGGAGTAACAATTACTACCAAAAAGAATATGTCAGGATCTACCCTGAAGTGCAAGCAATATTGTCAGTGATAGGATACTAAAAGGATGACCAATTAATACAACTATTATTCACATTTGCACACCACAATAGACAAGATGAAGGTATTGAAAACTTTTACCAATTTCTATAGTCTGAAACTAAAGCAGCTCAGTGTCATAAGTCAAACAAAGCATGGCTAAAGTCGAACTGTAGAACCAACTGTCAATTGCTCCTATGTGAACACAGGCTACAGCCAAAGCAAAAGGCAAACAAGTTCACAAAAATCAAAATATGACCTTCACTATCGTACATCTGAATTTACAGAGCATCAAGAAAAAACTTAATGCACTGAGTATTAGTTGAGTTATAGGATGACATCACCAAAAGAAAAAACAACAGAAAATTAAAACAGAAAATGTCAAAGGATAGTTTTCAAAAACAAAGAAAACAATTATAATAAAATACACAAAGATCTGAAGTCAGAAAATCAGAAGGAAGTACACAGTATTTCTCAACTGAAAGAATTGGTCAAGGCTCCAAATGCAATATTAAAGGATGTGCACAATTAATGAATGACAGAAAAAAATAAACAGAGTAACCATTCCAAACGCTGGTTGATTTTTAGCTACAAGGCCACTGAAGGTATAGGGAGCAGGGGAGGGCAAGGTCAAAGAATTTTACAAATATCAACTTAAAAGTTTCAAAAATTAAAATTTTCAAGGTACTTATTCATCATTAGCTTCTCTGGCCAAATGACCAGAAGTGATCATTATTATTTTTGCCCATCCCCAAGAAATAGTATCCAAAAAAACTGGAAAATTCTCTGAAATTACACACAAAATTTTAATGAAGGTAATTAAAGAGGATGAGGAATGATGTCACATGGATCTTTACTAAAAGCAGGTAGTAATTGCTGTTTACCTGAATTTGATTGACTAGGTAAAGGCCATTTAGTGTGTAGATTGTATCATATTATAAGACAGTAAAGAACAAAAATTCTAGAACACTTTATCTTTTCATGACCTGTGGGATACATACCAGCCATCATTTTTTCAAACTCTAAAGTTAGTATCCTAAATATAGTGTATGACTGGTGATGACATGAAAAACAAAATCCGAAGAAATAAACCTCACTTTACCAATCTTAGCAGCACAATGAACTTAGGACATTCTTTTCTTTACCACAAGGCTGTGACATCAATAGAAAAATTCGAAGTAGAACAAGAACTTGGTCACAATGAAAAGATTATATATACTCAAGTAGTACCTGTATATAAACTGAGGAGTCATTGGAATAAAAGCAACTACTTCATCAGAAAAAGTATTTATCAGAGTTTCCTTTTAATACACTTACTGAAAAAGTATATTTGCTGAGCAAATAATCCAGGCTAGACTAAATGGGAGTTCTGGTGGTCTAGTCCACAAGGAGTTAGCTGCACTGCTAACTCCAAGGCAGTCCAAATTCAACTGAGGTTCCATGGAAAATGGGTACTCCCCCTGTTTTTTAAAATCTTGGAAAACAAATGGTGGATCAGCTATGAGTTCGGTCCAACTCAACAGGAATGAGTGGCCTGAATCAAGACCACACAGTATTAGATTTGGAGAAAGACCTATGTAATATGAAGAGGACACAATCCCTTGATTGCTGAATACCAACTAAAGTATAAATTACACCTCAGCATAAAGAAATAAAATTCAACATCCAAGGTATTAATGAGCGGAAATGGACTGGCACTGGAAATTTTCAATCAGAGAATCACATGATTGAGAATGACAAAGTGAAGGCTAAATCTGTATTCATCATAAAAAAAAATTCAAGATTCTGAAATATCAATTCTTCTAGTGCTACAGGACCCATAAAAAAAAGAAGGAATACCTGTGACTACAACTATTAATCACATCCTCATCAACCACTAAAATCAAAGATAAAGAAATTAAAGATTTCTATCAACTTTTCCAGTCTGAAGTTGATTATTGTAATCATCTGGATCAATAATAACTGGTTGAAAACAAAAGAACTGGTGGTTGAGAAATACAATCTTCACGAAACAAATTAGAGCAGAGACCAAATGATAGAATGAGGTAAAATTAATAAAGTATTAATTGAAAACTTTTTTAAAGCCATAAAATGTGGACTAATACGGACCTCACTTGATGGAATAAACAGGAATCAAAATGCATGAAGTTCAACAACAGCAATCAAACAAGGCCATGTACGGACTATGGCACATTTTATTAACAAAGTTAAAAATATGTCTACAAAAGCCAAAGACAATCTTGAGTGTATGTCACCTGAATTTATATTGGGGGGAGACTAAAAAATAGATTTGATGCATTGAACACTAATGAGCAAAGATCAGATGATAGAAAAGGCATCACCTATAAAGAAACCAAAAGGTAAAAGAAAATAAAGACAGGAAAGACTAAAATAATGTACACCAATGTTCATAGCAGCATCATTCAAAATTTTAAGAACAGCCCAAATGTCCAATTACAGTAAAATTGATTGCGAAACTGTGGTACATTCACAGAATGCAAATCTATGCAGAACTCAGAAGCAATGATTTTGGGGAAAAAGAACAAAAACCTGTAAACAAAACGACCTAACTTGGTTTAGGAGGACAAATGCTGCACAAGAGTATTACTATAAAAACAAAAGGATAACTAGTAAAATGTGTGTGGGCTCAATGGGGGAAGGGTGGGCGGGGAAAATCATAGGGTTGGACAATTTGATGAGTGGAGGAAGAGGGTAATAGAAATGGGAAAGATCTGGTGTGGCCCTGAAAAGATGGAGTAATGGTGGGCGTAATTCAATCGGGATTAATTTTATAATACACAATGTATGGGACCGATTTTTATGAAACACAATGTGAATGAAGAATAGGGTGAAACATGCAGACATAAATGACAGAGGAAAGACTAAAATGAGTATTAGAATAAATGATTAAGAAAGAAAGAAAAGTCAAACAGAAGATTTCCAAGGACAGTTCAACAAGGAAACAACATTACAGTAAAATGTGCTAAGATCTAAAATTAAGAAACCAAAGCAGAAGAACTTAACTGGCATTTCTCAGGCAGGAGAGACTTGCAAGCAAGCCTTGGCATTGCAATACTGAAAGTTTCCCCAGAATAAGAGATACATCATTGAAAAAAAGGATGGGGGTGGGGTGTTGGTAGGTAAGGTAGGTAATTGTGCAACAATGAGTATTTTTTTTTAATGAAAATAAGCTTTATTACCTCAAGTAATAAATACATACAAAGATGCCAACACTGTGAGTCTTTTTCTTCCCCCGATGGTGTGTGATCAACATTAACGCAAAAATATGGAACGCTTCACGAATTTGCGTGTCATCCTTGCGCAGGGGCCATGCTAATCTTCTCTGTATCGTTCCAATTTTAGTATATGTGCTGCCGAAGCGAGCACAACAATGAGTATTTTTTTAAAAAAAGAAGTGAATTGGGGAGTAAAATGTGCAATGATGAAAATCTAACTTCTCTGTGTTAAAATCAGTTACAATATTAAAAAAAATACTTAAGTTCCCTGCAGAACAATGAACAGAGGCCGCAGCAAAAAAAAGATGAAAGGAATAATATTCGTACCAACAAGAATTAGTACCAACCCATTTCAGGATATAACATATGATGAAGAACAAGCGGCACCAAAGAATTAAGTTTAAGATGCACTGAAGGTATTGGCAAAAATACAGTTTTAAAGTTGACAAGAACATCCATCGAGGTGCTTCAATATGGTTACCTGACCTACTAACTGCACAAGATATACACTAGTTCACATTTTTTTAAAAAGTGATACAACAGAGTATAGGAATCATCAAACAACATCATATACAAGTAAAATCTTGATTACTAAAAAGTGGCTGGAGGAATAGAACATGCAACTGCCAGAAATTCATGTTGAATTCAGAGGTAGTAGAATCAGCAGAATCACCGATGTCAGATGTATCCTGACGGAAAGCAGAAAATAGAAAATGGTTCATGTGTTTTACTGACTAGACAAAGGCATTTAATGGTGTGATTAATAAGATGTTATGGGCAACATTAAGAATGAGAATTTTAGAACTGTACTTGTGCTCATATAAAACCTATACAGAGAACCAAGATGGTGGCGGCAGAGAAAACAGCATAAAGAACTGGAAGAGCAAGCAGCAAGCTGCATAGAAAAAGGCCACCACAGTCCACCATAGTCCTCAGATTATTGATACTTGAACAATTAAATAGTTGATTACTGGTCTGCAATATGGATCAAGGCTTAACATCAAGAGAACAAGGATTCCTCCAAAAAAGAACAGGCGAGTCCCATGGCTCCCAGCCCCCCACTGCCGAGCCCACACCGCTGCCGCAGCTCCATGGGGCCTCTGGAGCTGGACCCCAGGTCCCCTCACCTGGGATAGATGGTGGGTGCCAGGCACCACTCCTGGTACAGTACAGCCTCCTCCACAATGCCACAAAATAAACTTATTATAAAAGAAATTATTGGATCCAAGATGGCGGCGGTAAGAGATGCAGTGTGAGGAGGAGGAGGAGATCCAGCGGCAAGCTGCATTGAAACAGGCAACGCATTTTATGAACAGCCAAGCAGTTGACTGCCAGCCATCAATATGGATGGACTGAAGATCAACATCAAGAGGACAAAGATTTTCGAAAGAACATGGACCTGAACCCTGAACCCAGTTCCAGAGACAAAAGGGAAATATAACTGCCAGCAGAGGAGGACAGAGACTCAGGGTTCAGGCAGCCATCACCACTGGATCCACCTTGGCAAATATTTTGCAGTCCAGAGGGAAGTAAACGTCAGGAAAATATCTTCTAACTGAACAACGAAGGCATGCAGCTTCAACCAAGGACCACCAGTAAGGTGTTAAAAGTGGGCTCCCCTCCCCCCTTCACATCAATACCCTTGTTTAGCATGAAGAAGTTAGAGAATTCGTACCCCATTCCCAAATGAGAAACCCACAAGTGAATAAGGCAATATTTTTGTTTAAAAAAGTTTGATCACCACTGGACTATGCTTACCATTATCCTGCCTCCTCTGGTACCCACTCTACCTTTCTCATTTCCTTCGCTCACCCCCCTCAGCCCTGCCAACCAAATTGTGTAGCCCTGTGATTTCATCCATGCCCATTCTCACTCTTCTGGTCCCAACCCTCACCCCCTTGTATCCACATACATGTTTTTCACAATAAAGGGGGAAAAAACCCCAACCTATACATAGACTAAGAAAGAATAGAACAAGTAGATGCTGTAGGAAAAGTGTACAACAGGGCTGTATCCTTTCTATCTATACAATATGTATACTGGGGAAAATCTAAAAAGTAGAGATCTATGAAGATCAAATACTACAGCATTCAATATGGATTATACTTCAACATCAAGAAAAGAAAAAGAAATAGGCAAATTAAGCTAGATGATAAGAAGATTCAAGTTATCAGTTATTTCATTTTACTTCAATCAATAATGAACACCTATAGGAGGAGCAGTCCAAGAAATCTACAATTATTGATTTCTTGTGCTGTCTAGGACCTCTCCAACAAGCCAAAGAGCAAGGACATTAAAGACTAAGGTGGGCCTAATTCACATTATGCTATTTTTCAATTGCTTAGTATTCATCTGAAAGTTGGCCAATGGATATAGAAGACAGGAAGTGATGAATCTAATTGTGGTGTTGGTAAAAGAGTATTGACTATCCAAAAGAAAAACAAATATGTTTTGAAGGAATGCAACTCGGGTGTCTGCTTAGAGGTAAAGAAGGTGAAACTTTAGACATGTTGTCAAGAGGCCAATCCTTGGAAACAGATGCCATGTTGGGAGAAAATGAAGGGGTCAGGGAAAGAGGTCAACTGTCAAGGAGCTGAACTGATACACTGATTGCAAAAATGCACTTGAGCCTGGCAGAGATCTTGAGGATTGTGTAGGACAGGGCAAAGTTTCAATTTCTTGGTCAGAGGGTGCTATCAGTTGTATTCTACTTGAACACACCAAACAATTACCTATTCTGTTAATTTTGCCATTAATTACTGGCTATACATCAGATGCTCACATTCGCTGACTTTAAAAAAAAAGTAAAAGAACAAAATGATCACTAGTACTGAATGCACATGTGAATGAATTAGTAGTAACTCTTTCAGGAGCATTTCTGCCTTCAGAATTAGAAAACTAGTTTGTGACCATTATCTCACCTCATGCTTTATTATAATCTCGATATAAAATCACTGAAACACAAGGAATGTAGCAAAACGCCAGTAAGATACACTTGTCTTCTAAGTCAAAGAACTATTAAGCACTGCAGAAGGTAATTTTTTTAATCTGTTTAATGACATCCTAATTCTGAAGATTCCATCATCTAGCATATTAGCTTATCTAATTCGAAAGAAATAAATTTTGTTTTCACATTATTACTTCTGGTGTAAAATATTTAAAACTTCTAAAAAACTTAACAAGGAAACATGTCACTCATGGCAAGATCCAAGTCAGTAAACTTGGTTAGGTAAACAGTGGGAAACTCTGGGAGAAATCTGCTATGAAGGACTGAGGTGAAGAGATAATTGCTATGTCAGAGAAATGTTTCTCTAGAACCTAAATACAGGGACAGACATGTACAAGACATGTAGCAAATGATTAATTCATTAGAATGACAAAGTTCTGGGAGGGGGGGGCTGGGGGGATCCAATATGATCTATCCAAATAGCAATTATGGCATAATGATGAAATGCACGCAAAGACTAAGTTAAAAATTATATTTGTATCAATAATAGATTTTAAAATTAAATTCTTCATACTTACAGGTCCCATAATTGTGGCTTGCCAATGAAACACTAAAAGAAAAAAAAGGCAGAAAAAACCAAAAGACTCTTGTTATTACTTAAAAACACTTAAGTTCTTTTGAAATTATCTATAAAAACCAACTTGAAAATTACTTACTATCATCTCCAACTGGACCTGCAGAACATTGCGCTGGAGGATCGCGAGCCAAATCACTAAGTTCCTACAGAGAGAAAAAGATGAATCATGTAATCTTAATATACACTCCGTCTTCTCCCTCTTTCTGGAACATCTCTTTTCTAATTAAATCGCCTTTACTTGCATCTTTTTCCTCTCACACACCCACCAATCCCACAAACACATATACGTACACACCCCAAAATCAATGAACCAACTGGTTCCAGTAAAATTTCTCCCCCCCCCCTTTTTCAGGGGAAAGCGTGAATGTAGTCTACTACTACTAACACCAATTATGCAGTCGAGTTTCCCACATGTGAGGAAACTGCAGGGGTCAAGCACATACAGAGTACAATGGATATACCTCACACCCTGGGAAAACCACCTTCAGGATCATGGTATTTCCGTTGCTTTAAAGGCATACATATCTCAATGGACATATGCAGAGACATCCCTAATTAGCTTAAGAGTTCATAAAAGCATAAGGAAATATTAACAAAAGCTTTTACAAATCCAAACAGTTTTAACAGGTCTTAAATTCTTTGTTCTAGGCACTTCACCGAAGACGACATTCAGATGGCTAACAAACACATGAAGAAATGCTCAAAATCCCTAGCCCTAAGAGAGATGCAAATTAAAAC
>NW_006399872.1:9105213-9117241 GCF_000299155.1 Elephantulus edwardii
AAAAGGAAAAAAAAAAAAAAAATTCTTTGTTCTTCCAGAATTAAAGATCTAGTGGTGGTGGTTGGTGTATATCGTAGAGTTGGAAGTGACCCACAGCTGACCCTCTGCTGGGTTGTCAAAGGCAGTTCATGATGTAAAAAATTGCCCATCCTCCTGCGGAGCAGCTGGTAACCTTGAACCATGTGCCTTCAGGATTGCAGCATAGTTTCTTGCCATTAGGCCACCAGAGCTATTAATTCTTTTCAATTCAAGGATCTCATTTCCACTTAAAAATCTCTTTGGTTGCATATCCTTTCACAATTATAATTATTAAACATTCATTTTAAACTATTCTTAAAATTTCAATTCTGAATCTACATAGTTAGGAAGCTGGAGTTACCACAATTCCATTTCAACTAGTATTTCCATTAAGTGTTTCATGATTTGCACATTAAAAACTATGAAAAATCTAGTATGAAAATGTAGTTTTTTTTAAACTAAGGCTTTTTGTTTCTGATTTAAATGGCATCACTGCTCCCATGAATGCAGTCAGTAACAAAACAAAAAATGTTATTAACATCAGTTAATGAACATTATTGCTGTCATCATTTTCAACTTAATCTCTTAAATCCAGTCATGGTATCAATCCGTAAAGGCCAAAACATTTTTTAAAAAAATGTAACTGGTTTCATGGAGAACTGTATTAACTAGTGGAATAGCCCATAGGGTTACTGATAACCCAATGGCCACACCTTTCAGGCAGGTCAAATCCACCTGCAGCTCTAGAGTAGAAAGATGGAACATCTTTTCCTGTGTGATCTGAAAAGCCTTGAAAGCCCAACAAGGTAAACTACAAGTCATTTTCAACTCTATGCCTACAAGTTTCAGGGTTTGGTTTTTTTTTTTTAAGGTGGTGATAAAGAGCTAATGTTTGGGGATTCAGTATCAATAAAACAGAATGAAGAAAATTGGAAAAGAACTGTGTACAAAAAACTTCATTCTAGAAAACAGGAATGGCTGCCTAAGATCAATTTATCTATAAAGTATAATTCTAAGCATACTGATATCTTCTCATTCAACATCCTAGGACAATGGTAAATTATTCTCTTAATTGTCTCTCACTTCCCGATCTTTACTTTCCATTACCAAGTTTAAAACTCAGAATATTCAGTATAAGCTCCATAGGAATGTACCAAATAAGAGAGAAGTTAACTATCAAACTAAGTTCTCCAATCTTGAATGATAAAAATTAGTGCTATCCCTGCTGGCCATTTGTTGTATACTAACCAGGTCCCTACAATTGTAACAAAATGTATTAAAACAATCTGCTGAGAACTGGCAGGGTTACAGAGAAATGTGAGAAATAAAGGCTGAACATTCCTATTTTAAGAACCAATGTTTTCCCAAGGTGTAATTCTATAGGTGGATCATAACTTGGTAACAATGTATTTCACTATGGTTCTATGGTAATTTATCTTCTTTTAAATATCAAATTCTTTCATGACTATTAAAAATTAAGTGGTGGCCGGACAAGATTATTACAAGAGTTAGCATCTAGTCTTCGAAATTATGTGCTATGCATTGGAGAGTTGGACAGTGAATAGGGATGATAGAAGGAGAATAGATGCCTTTGAGCTGTGGTGCTGGATAAAGTGTTGAATATACCATGGACTGCTACGAGAACAAACAGGTTTGTCCCGGAGAGGGTGAAGCCCGAATGCTCTTTGGAGTCAAGAATTCTGAAGCTTCGTCTGACATACTTTGGGCATGGTGTAAGGCGGGACTGGTCCTTGGAGAGGTGGGAATGAGTGTGTTTGAGATGGCAAGGATGGCACTGGACAGAATGGTGTTTAGGGCTCTTGTACATAGGGTCGCTATGAGTCACAAGAGACTTGATGGCACATAACAACACCAATTTTATACTAGTAGTTCTCAGATACTTCAAACAGGTTAATTCCAAGAATGAGAATTCTTTCCAATCACTATATAAGATGAAAAGAAAGCTTTTCTAAGACTTTTTTCTAAGTCTGTTGAAGCTAAAATCAGTAAATACTTCATAGTAAATGCTAGTATAAAGTCATTCAACAACAAACACAAGAATCTGTTTTGGTGGTCTAAATGGTTCTAGATAGGTCACAATGTTATGGTAAAAAAAATAAATTTTTTATAAATGAGTAGAGCAGGTATTCGTCAACTGGTTGTGGTTGTAAAATTTTAAAATACTAAGTAATGGTGCTCTGTGAAAAACTGACGTTAAATAAAAACACTAAAAGCCAGTCTAACAGTGACTGTACAATCTATCATTAAGATTTCAGAAATGTTTGAGCATTTCAAGGACCACCATAAAGTGACAATGTTTGCAAAGCAGGTATAGAGTTTATTCCCCCTATTTAGAAGCATTTGCAATTCCTAAGATACACTAAACAGAAGTGATTGGCAAAACTTTGCGCTACTGAAAGCTTTATAAAATTGTAACAGAAAATAGGATGTTGAAATTTATCCTTACAGAGTCAATAAGTGGCAAATTAAAATTGGCACCAGAAAAATTATTTTGAGGAGTCCTTATTGTCAAGAGTCTGTTTACAATCAACAGAATTTTAAAAATAGTTGAGTTGGAAATGATTAGAATGCAGAGGATTTGATATTAAGACTTGATCTAAGCAAATCAAAGCATAAAGCTTGCATTAACTCAGAGTCCAATTACAGATGAAGTGATAGAAAACGTAACATTCAAAACAAACCATAAACTGAAGCTGCTGCTGTTGAGTCCTTCTGACTCACGAAGACCCTGTTGTTTTAGCACTGCACTTTAACAGGCGTGTTTTCTTGGTTGTATTAAGGAAGAATATTACGAAGTCTTTCTTCTATGGCACTGCTGGTTAGGTTCAAACCACTAACTTTTGGTTAATAAT
This sequence comes from Elephantulus edwardii, assembly GCF_000299155.1. Lineage (NCBI taxonomy): Eukaryota > Metazoa > Chordata > Mammalia > Macroscelidea > Macroscelididae > Elephantulus > Elephantulus edwardii. Next base: position 9,108,105 of record NW_006399872.1, read on the forward strand.
AGACTATAAATGGTTTTGCCTCCAGGGACCCCAAATACAATCAATTAAGCTTGTTCAAATACAAGTCTAATGAAAACAGGACAGGTTGGAAACAAATGTGAAACACTGGTACAAACATAGTATTTGCTTCCTTGAAGGAACATTTTAGGATACAAAAAATTCAAAAAAGAAACAAATCCTATGAATGAGTTCTAAAAGAACTCATTTTTAAGAGAGGAACCAGTAAAGAAAATGAACTCCTTTCTTTCATCAACATTATGCAAAGAAAAGACTTAAAGAGATAATAAATTATGCTTTACGCTAACTGATCTAGAAAGATGAATCAGATTTGGCTACTTTAAAAGTTATACTAAAGGATTTGTAGGTACATGAAATTATTAAATGATAAATTCCAACAAAAATTGGAAGAATAATTACAGCAAATACTTGTCTCTATATTAATAATATAGAGGATGGAGGGAGGATTAAAAGCACCCAAGTGTTGAGGACTCTCCTTCATAGGGTGGCTATGCATCAGCTGTGACTCAATGGCACTTAACAACAACAACAACATATTCATAATGCACATAAAAAATGGTCAACTGTTCTAGGAATGATTAATCCAGAGTAATAGGGTTTACATTGCAGGCGATTTAATGGCACATAAAACCACCACCACACTACAACAGGTCTCGAAGCAGGAGTGGCATCCATCTCCTAAACAACATGCCTCCGGAAACTATGAACTAATTGTAGAGGGGGGCTTCAGGCCTTTTGTTCATAGGGTCACTGTGAGTTGTGCTCAACTCCAAGGCAATCAACAACAATCCAGAGTCACTTTATTCAAAACAATCTGGTGGATAGCAAGAACTGTGCTGACACAGTCAATTTACTCCTAAAATGTACTAACAAAAACAGCTTATAAGGTTACCAACACAACCAGAGGTTACATGAGTCACAAAACTGAGATACTAAATAAGACCTCTGTTGCCTATTATGTGCTGTCAGTTGTCTGCGACCCATGGTAGCCCTATGTACAACACCTTTAAAGCCTACCCTGTCCTGAGCCAATCTTACTGATTCCAGCACAACAAACCCCATTGCCCCTTCCTTACTTTATCAATCCATCTCATCCAGGGTCTTACTCTCCTGCTCTGTCCCTCCACCACTTCTGAGCATGGTATCTTACTCCAAGGATTCGTCCCTCCTGGCCATGTGGCCAAAGTATGAGAGATGGAGCTTTCAAAATTCTAGGCTCCAAGGAAAAACTTGGTTTCACACTCTCCGAGATAGACTTACTTGTCCTGGCAATCTACGATATGTTCAAGCCTCTTCTCCAGCACAATTTGGAGACACTGATTCTTCTTCTGTCATCCTTAGTCACTGTCCAGCTAGCTCTCTAATGCACAAATAACTGTGAAGACAATGGCCTGGATCAGGTGTACCTTAGTCTCTAGACTGACATAGTTGCATTTCAGTATTCTGGAGAGGTCCCTGACAACAGATTTTCCCAGTGAAATTTGGCTTTTGATTTCTTGACTGCTGGACCTAAGAATGTTGACTCCGGAGCCAAGTAAGCTGTAATTGTTAACAAGCTCAATCTCTTCTCCATCTGTCATGGTGCTGTCAATTGGCCCAGTGGTGAGAATCTCTGTCTTCTTGATGTCGAGCTTCAATATTCATTGAACAGCACAGTCCTGGACCTTCTGCGGCAAGCACCTCAGGTCCTCCTCAGTTTACAGAAAGGTTGGATTTTCATTCATTCCTCAGTTTCATCTCTCCCAGTCCACTTTCCAATGCATCTTATTCTAGATTGTTGTCATACATATAATGCCTAGGCATATATTCTTTTAAAACTACAGTTCTTTCTCTCATCTGTTTCAATGCAGTGTTCATTATCTACTCTTTTCCTATTCTGCCCCTACCCCAAACCCCTGTGTCAGTCCTGTTTTAGAACAGCAGTGCTATGCAGTATTTAATGTTTGTGACTGAGTTATTTCACTCAGCATAATGTCTTCCAGAGTCCCCAGTTTTTTAGTGCTGTGTACTATTCCACTAAGTGAATGTACCATAGCTTTACCATCCACTCATTTGTTGATGAGCACTTAAGTTACTTCCATCTCTTTGGTACTGTGAGTAATGCAGCAATAAACATGGGTGTGTGTACATCTGTTTGAGTCATGCTCTGGTTTCCTTGGCTATAATATTCTCATTAGTGGAATTACTGAGTCACCTGGTATTTCTGTTTACAACTTTTCTGAGAAAGTGCCAGATCACCTTCCATAGTGGTTGCACCGTTTTACACTGCAAACAGTAGTGAATAAAATAAGGATTCTAATTTCTCCATGACTTTGTAAGCATTTGTTGTTTACTGTTCTGCTAACTCTGCTATTTTTGCCGGGATGAGAGGATACTCATAGTTGTCTTGTGTGGTTTGTTTTTAACAATTCCAGTGGTACAGTCTGTGGGAGTTGTGCTAACTCAAAGGCAGTGCACCTCTATGGCAGTTTGAATCTACAAGCTGCTCCTAAGGAGAAAGGTGAGCAATCTTCTCTAATGCAATTCGTAACATTCTTACTAAGGGGCATCGATTTTTTTAGTTGTTTTCAAAGTACCTTATAAACTAGGTAGAAAGAAATAATTCTGAACCAAATCAGCATTTGAAAAACAAATTTTCAGAAAAGTAACATAATGGGAGCTGAAATTAAAACTATCATTAGAAGATATACTAAAAATCTTGTAATAAGGAGTTAACTGTCTAAACAGAATTTTTCCATGTTAACAAAACCATCTAAGAGAGACAACAAAGCTGCAGCATCTATTTGGAATCCCACTTTTAATTCAATTCAGATTATTTAGTAGGTCAAATCCCTTATCTCCGAAAGAGGAATGTCACTTTTTACAAGATTTCTGAGAAGATGTTTTTGTGTACAGTTGAGTTGAAACAAACTTATAGCTGACCCTGCAGTTGGTTTTCAAAGGCAGTAAGCTGATGGATCTGGGTTGGCAGTGTAATTCCTTACCACCAGAGTGCTCTTTTGAGAGGATAAACAGACTTACAAAAAAGCATTCTGACTTATCTTTGTTTTTAGGTGCCATCAAGTCCAATACAACTCATAGTGACCCTATGAATCTGAACCTTGTCCTATGCTGCGCCATGCCCATGATCTCGGTTCTGCTCAAGTCCATTGCGGCACTCAATTTCAACCAATCTCACTGGCGGTCTTTCTTTCGTGGATCCTTTATCCTTCCCCACTAATGTCTCTCTTTAAGGACCAATTCCTCCTGAATATATGTCCAAAGTTAAGTTCTACCATTCTTGCCTCTAAGGAACACTCCCCCCTTCCTGTACTTCCTTCAAGACTGATTTGTTGTTCTTTTGGCAGCCCACAGCATATTTAATACTCTCCTCTAGCAGCAAAATACAAAAGCATCAATGGCTCTTCTATCATCTTTATTCACGGTCCAGTTTTCAGATGAATAGGAAGCAAGTGATTTTTAGTCTTTAAACTGACACCCTTGTTTAGTACTTTGGAGAGGTCCTTGATAACAGATTTCCCCCAATATAACCTGTCATTTGATTTCCTGACTGCTGCTGCCATGGGTACTGACTGTGGATCCAGGTAAAATGAACTCACTGGCTCCAATCTTTTCTCCATCTGTATCAAGATGGTGCCTACTAGTCCAGTAGTAAGGTTTTTTGTTTTCTTACTATTGAGATGTAACTTATATTGAAGGCTGGAGACTTTGATCTTCTGCAGGAAGTGCTTCAAGTCTTCTCTACTTTATGCAGGCAAGATTTTGTCATCTGCATAATACAGATTTTTGATGAGTCTTCCTCCAATCCTGATGCCATGTATGACAACTTCTATATAATACAGGCAGACAACAAAACAGACTTTTTAAAGATCAGGTATCTTGTATGCAGAATTCCTGAATAGGCTCCCAATTTACTCACTAAACACAAAAGTGCTCCATAAACAGGTTATACACCATTCTTCTAGTACATTTTCATTCGTTTTTAGCATTATCTACTTACAAAAACTTATATGGTCTTCTTTTTTTTTTAAATTGTATTATTTTTATGTGTACAGTCAAATCAGATCTGACTGGTACAGGAGGAGATTGCTCCCTCCTTCTCCAGCAGAGAATCTGGTGGATTTGAACCACTCACTTCTGGGATTGCAGTGCAGCGTCTTGCCACTAGGCCACCAGAGCTCCCTATCATATGGTCATCTTAAGATTATGTTTATAATAATTAAAGTCAACTAATGAAAAGAACGTCTGCTGATTAAAGAAACCACAATCTTTAGAAAAGCTGTAGTAAATTACTAGTACTTGACAATTACTGTTAGATACTATGAATTTTAACTCAGTCTCATAGTGACTATATACAACTTGAAACCATGCCCAATCCTGTACTAATCTACCTCATTAAAGGGTTTATCTTGTTAACCCTTCACAAAATACAAACTACAATTTTTTGTAATTTTACCTAAAAATATTTGGTAAGTACATGAACTCAATCTAAAATTTCTTATGCTGATGTTCAACAGATCACCTGCTTATTTTTTTTTTTTAGGTAGTAATACTTCCAGGTTGTTGTTTTTTTAAATATATATAATAATATGTCTCAGATAAAGTGCAGCCAAAGTGCCCTTTTAAGGCAAAGATAAAGCTTCACTTCACACACACTGAGCATTTTTCTAGGAGGGGATACTCCTTGGAAAGGGACATGATTCTCAGAAAAGCAGAGTCTGTGAGGGAGATGAAGACCCTCAACCAGGTGGATTGATAAAGCAACTGCTACAATGGGCTTTAGTGTGTCAGCAAGTGTTAGGAAGGCACAGAAGAGGACAGAGTTCACATATTTTGTTCATAGGGTAATTATGGTCGTGCTTGAGTGGATGAAGTCTTTTACATTAAAATTTAGACAAGTGTAAATATGATCTACAATAGATTAACATACTATTCTGAGTCATGGAGAATTTAAGTGTCTACACAGAATCGAACTTTTCTGTACAATGATATTTACGAAAGACTAAGCCTTCAAATATTACCAGCATCATCAATAATCTTTAGCGTGGATGTGTAACTTAGTGCTAATTTTTAGCTCTTTATGTAATGTCAGACTCCTGCACTTGTCAAGAGGCTTTCAAATGCCTTATTTTTTCCAAATCTCCATGACCAAGATGCATACAAATATAAAAAGATCTAAAACTAAGTTAAAAAAAAGCTTATGCGCAAAGATCTACTCTGAAGGGATTATAGAAAAATTAAATACTTTAAAGGTAATGGAAAATCCTTCTGGATTAAGAATTCTTTGTTTTAAGTGCAACAATGAATGAATGGAAATCCAAAATCTCTAAATTCTCCTTCAAATTATTAAAAAAAATTCTTTGTTTCTACTATGTTTTCTTAATAAGCATCCAATTGGAATCATGTCATGTGTCACCACTTACCTCTCAGATACTAGTAATTCTCATTATTATATAGCACAAGCAGATGAAATATAGATCTTAACACAGAGGAAAATGTGAGGAATAAGTTATCTCCAATGTTGTTTTGTATACTCAGTAAACCATCTCACCCATAATTTCAAGAAACTGCTCCTTCTTTACTCAGATTAAGGTTAATTACACAATTTTGTTCTTTTATTCTTAGTGTTTGACTTTGTTAAGCCCTAAATGAACCACATCTGTTTCTCTTACCAAATTTCACAAGCTGAAGCTTGAAGGAATAAATTTCCTTTTCTAATTAGAAAGCGTTGTCAAGAACGCAACCCAAAGATTTTGGCAGTCATGTGCCCAAAATTCATGGTAAAGACAAAGAGTAGGAGACCACAGAGAGCAGCTAAGTAACAATGAACAAATCTGGCATCTAACTACACAATTTTAATTCGAGATTATAGCTTGCCCTGTTTCCTACATAGTTGTTCCCTTGATTGCTAACTGTTCTAGGTGGCCAAGATTTGGTCTGGTCATGTCAACCATAGTGGGTAAGGGTATGTTTCTGCAGATTACCACCCAGGACTCTTTACTAAAAAATACAGCATTTTTTTAGAAAGCATTTTAATCCACTAAAACACAAAGTACTGCTTGAGCTCTAAAAATCTAAATGTAGCAATCTCAAAATTAAGCCAAGGGTGACAGAGAGAAGCATGTGTGTGTACCTTCTAGTAAGCAGTTAACTTTTAATTTAAACCTAGAAGCTGAGAAGTCATTTTAAACAAAAAAATGTTTTATCAGCTATATTAATTTATTCATTCATATAGATATTTCTGGTCAAACATGAAATTTTAAGTCCAAAAACGCCCCATTATAGAAGGAACTAATAAAGTTAGCATGAGAGGAAAAAAAATTGCATTTTGAAGATAAGTGCTGTAACAAAAGGCATTCAAAATGATTCATGAATTTAAAAAAAACCACCACCAAAAAACGGTGCCTGAGTTTAAAAGTTGCATTTAAACTAGATCTTGATGGAGGGCTAAAGAGATATTCACCATAGACACATTCCAAGTGGAGAAACTTGTTAAGAGTCAGGACGATGAAAGGACATAGTTTGTACTTCAAAGCCAGTCTTTACAACTATCAGTAGCAGTAAGAAATGTGGCTAGAGGACTGAACAAGGATTGCCTTCCTGGAATGTTATCCTGAAAGATTAATATAAATGAACCGGGGAGCACCAGACAGATTCTAAGCAAGAGTAAGACAAACAGATTTAATTCTTTAACTATACTGGCAGGAATACACAAGTAACTAATTCTGGCCTTAATTAAGTTGGGTCTTGATCCAAAATTTCAAGTCCATTATACTTCAGAAACGGGGGGGAAAGGAGGAAGAATCAAAATTCTTTCTTCTATGTACTTTCTAATTCCTCCCCTCCACCAGGGCAATCTAGTGCCTCAAATTTGTTTTGATTATATTTACAGATTTTCATATACGTTGTGTATGCATGCGCGCACATCTGTATCTATCTGTCTATCCTAGTAATACACTGGTTAAGCATCCAACTGCTAGCTTAAAAATTAGCAGTTCAAACATACCCAGAAAAAGATCTATCAGAGAAAAGATCCAGAGATCCGTACTTATAAAGATTATAACTTATACAACTCTGTAAGGTGTTTCTACTCTCACATGGGTTGCTAGGAATAAAAAATCAACTAAAATGCAAACATCCAACAACATATAAATTAAGAACATATGGCTTTATAGGTTTCCATTTTAAATACATACACACAATCCAAAACATAGACTCTAAATTTCACTTTGTAAAGAATACAGGAAAAAAATGGAATGAATTAATAACCTTCTACTTCTAAAACAGATACACACACAGCCTTATTTCTTAAGGTGTCACTGATTATTGACACGTTATATTCTAGGACTATCTACTACACCTGAAGCGCCTGCTGCAGAGTGTCAAGGACTGCAGCCTACAATATGGATTGAGGCTCAATGTCAAGAAGACAAAGATTCTCACCACTGGACCAATTGGCAGCATCAGGATGGATGGTGTAGAGATTGAGATTGTACACAGCTTTAGTTTGCTTGGCTCCATAGTCAACAGTCTTGGCACAAGCAGCCAGGAAATTAAAAGGCGCATTGCCATGGGAAAGTCTGCTGTTAGGGACCTCTCCAAAGTGCTGAAGAGCAGTGGTGTCTCTCTGGAGACTAAGGTGCGTCTGATACAGGCCATGGCCTTCGCAATCACCTGTTATGCATCAGAAAGTTGGACAATGACCAAGGAGGATAGAAGGAGAATTGATGCCTTTGAGCTGTGGTGCTGGAGAAGAGTATTGAGAATACCATGGACTGCTAGGAAAACAAACAGATTTGTCCTGGAGAGGGTTAAACTGGGTGGCTCCTTGGAGGCAAGGATTCTGAGGCTCCGTCTAACTTACTTTGGACATGTTGTGAGGAGAGACCGGTCGTTAGAGAGGGACATCATACTTGGGAGGGTGGAGGGATGGCGCAGGAGAGGAAGGCCCTCTATGAGGTGGATTGATTCAGTGACTGGGATAATTGGGATGGGAGTGTCAGAGACAGTGCGAATGGCACAGGACAGAGCGGCGGAGCTTAGGGCTGTTGTACATAGGGTCGCTATGAGTCGCAGGCGACTCGACAGCACATAACAACAACAACATCTACTACACAGGGTCCATTCATTCATAAGTACATTAAAAAAAAACCAATCAATTATTCAGGGAGTTTAATGATCTAATGAGTAAAAAAACTTATCCTGCCAACCCAAAGGCAGGCAGTTTAAATCTACTTACTGCTCCATGGAAGGAGTAATCTCCTCACACATGATTTACAACCTCTTCTGGAAGGCTCACTATTAGTTACTACTCATCTGCACTGAGTTTAGTGAGAACATTAATTCGAGCCAAAGCGCAAAAGTACAAAAAGTCAGAAACATCAAGTATTTAGCCTTATGAAAGTTCTCATTCTTACTTTGCATTCTTACTAGAGAATGGGAAAGATTATAACACAAATACTTCACAATGAACAAAATCTGGAAACATCTTTTTCTCAGATCAGGTATCTCAACATAGCTGGGAACTGATGGTCTGTATCTACCAAACAAAGCATAAACTAAGGGAGCTCTGGTGGCCTAGTGGCAGGAAGCTGCACTGCAATCCCAGTGGTGGTGTACAGTTCAAATCCACCAGATGCTCTGCTGGAGAAGGAAAGACAATCTCCTCCTGTACCAGTCAGATCTGATTTGACGGTACACACATAAGAAAATAAAATTTAAAAAAAAAAGAAAAAAAAGCATAAACTAGTATTTTTTGAAGTATGTGAATTCTAAATGAAAGGTGACTGAGAAAATAATTATCTGATCTGATCCACTGGAAAGTTTTACAGCTTTTGAGGAGAAAAAGTATTTCTAAAACCATTTAAAGAATTGAAATTGTCAGCTCACTGCTTCCTACTTGAGCAGAGAGAAACTGTGCAAGAACTATTAACTCGGTTTTAAGGTTTGGTGGAAGATCTATTAGCAATCTGTGTTATGCAGATGACACAACCCTGCTTGCTGAAAGTGAAAAGGACCTCATGAACTTGCTGTGAAGGGTCAAGGACTGCAGCCTTCAGTATGGACTGAGGCTCAATGTCAAGAAGACAAAGATTCTCACCACTGGGCCAATTGGCAGC
>NW_006399872.1:9117701-9132795 GCF_000299155.1 Elephantulus edwardii
CTTGGGAGGGTGCAGGGACAGCGCAGGAGGGGAAGACCCTCTATGAGATGGATTGATTCGGTGACTGGGGTAATTGGGATGGGTGTGTCGGAGGCAGTGCGGTTGGCGCAAGATAGAGCAGGGTTTAGGGCTGTTGTGCATAGGGTCGCTATGAGTCGCAAACGACTCAACGGCACATAACAACAACAACAAGGTTAAGTTTTCATACTTAGCTGACAAGGAGAAAAACATACTCAAGTGCAAGTTACTGACAAAACTATGAATGAATACAAAACCATCTATTGTGGTTTTGATTGCCATCGCTCAAGTCACAGCAACCCTATGAACAAAAAGCCTGAAGTCTTTCTATAGCTATCACAGTTTTTTCAAGTTCGTAGAGTTTCCAGAGGCATGTGGTTTAGAAAGTGGATGCCACTCCTGATTCCAAAACTGTCTTAAAACTGGGAGCTCCTCTGAATACTGGCTACCCTGGGCAGCCGTTATGGCATTTGACTCCCCAATGGCACAAGGTTCAGCATCACAGCAAACCCAGATTACCTCAGTGCAGCAAACTGCCAAAGGAGTGCTACACAATTTAGAATAATGTTCCTCCAAAAATAACACTAGATCTCAGGCCCAACGGGGTTTTAAATACAAGGGCCATCCATATATACATATGTATATATAAGAAAAAAAGGCCTGAAAAGCCTTTCTAGAACTATAGTTGTTTCTTCAAGGTCATAGTTTCCAGAGCCATTTTTAGGAAGTGGATGTCATTCCTACTTCCAAGCCTGTCTTAATCTTTGAGCTCTATCCAACACTGGCAGCCATGGGTAATCATTATGGCATTTGATAGACCACTTGTACAACATTTAGTATCACAAAAATAAAAAATTACCTAAGTACAGTGAAATGACAGAAAAGTGCTTTACCACATAGGAAAACATTCATTTAAAACACATAATTTGAATATTAAGAAACTGCTCTGCCTGTAAGATTGTTGTGATGTGCTGTTGAGTTGACTACTCACATAGTGACTCTATGATCAAGAGGCAACCTCATCTCTGATGCACTTGCCCTTAGTGCCACAGTCACAGTGTTAATACACTTCATCCAGGGTCTTCCTCTCCTGTGCTGATCCTTTACCCTTTCAAGCATTATGTCCTTTTCCAAAGACTGGTTCTTTCTGGCAACACACTGCTTTTCCCCCACGGTAAGTTTCCTGGGGAAAATGTTCCCATTCAGGGCCATCTGTCCTTAAAATCCTGACTCTTGAAACTTCTTATGGGTGGAAATTGTGAGACTTCATTCTCCTGCCACTGGCAAACATGTTGCTACTATCCTATTAAAAAAGCTTAAACAGGCCCAATGAGGGGGAAAGGACCATGAGCTCACTCTTCTGAATAAATGAGTCTCAAAACTAACACATGTTCTAATTCATCTCATTAGTTTGTAAGACTAAACAGGAATTTGGGACCAAACAAAAGGATAGCAAACAGATTTCACATTCCTGAAATGTCTACTTATTTCCGTAAGACTTAAATGAGCAGCACGGTAGAAAAGGAGGCAGGATTCACGGCATTTGTTCATGAATCAAATCATTCTAAAGAGCCACCAATAAATACCCTAAACTGAGGAATGTTCTCACTCGAGGCGTAAGAGTAAACAGCAATGGGTCAGACCATTTTATTTTTTAAAGCATCTTCCTTTATGGTACTAAGAGAAAGCTACCGAAAGTTTATTTTGCAGAACTGTGTTCTTTTCATTAGTAAGAGGCAGAGTCTCTTTCTGTAAAACATAACAAAAACTAAGAAATACAGACCTCAATGTTCAAATATACCACTAAAGATTTCTTTCTGCTTCTAACATCTTCATTAAAAGATGAACGTTACTAGAAGTGGTGAGTGGAACAAAAGGTCTTGGCCATGATTATCAAAACATCAAGGGCCCAGTGGTATATGATTCAAGTTGTAGGACTGCTCTCTGCCTTCAAAAAGCTTGCAATTAAGAGGTAGCAAAAAATATTTACGAACATGAAGCCTACAATTCAGTCAAGTTAGATTAGACTCTATTAAGATTTAGGCATCCTACTATTCACTTTTAACATGACCTAGATCAGATCAACATAAAAAAAGAACCCCAGTACTTATGAAAACAAACATTTCACCCCTGCTATTGATGTGTAAATTCCCCCATATATCTTATTTAGTCTAACCATCCAGAGGGCTTGCCAAAACTTGATTACAGTAAAAAGGTCAAGTTCATGGATTCCAACCTTGTACAGTAACTAACAAGTATTCCACCATCATTTGTTAGCTAACCCAATCTCAATTCTTCATCTTAAATAGCATTAAACAAAGAGAGTAAGGCTGTTTAACCCCATTTTTCTGTTAGCACTTTTGGAAAAAAACTTTCAAAAGCTCAAATCCTCACTAACAAACTAATCCTTCTAAATTCTTCAACACTCTAAAGATACTCTTGTCTCTTAAACCTTTACAAAGGTAGGTAAGCGAAATAAACTGAGTGAAGTGCATCAATAAAGAGGGTAAGACTCACCTAAAAACAAAACAAAACAAAACAAAAAAACCACAACAAACCACCCATATAATCAGACTAAGTAAAAGCAATTACCCAATTAGGTGAACAACTGCACATATGCAACTGTTTTACAACAAAAAAAATTCTGCAAACTCTAGATAAACAAGAGTAGTCTATTATTTATGTTTATTAACTTTCAGCTCTTTTTGGAAGCAGACTGCCAAGGAACTTTTAGGTTAGCAGGTGAGTATTTTATCATTTCTACCACCAGGGCTCCTTCTATACACCATACTTAAACACAATTAGCACAGAAGTAGACAACAAATACCACCAAAATGTATAGCACCACTAGCTAATGCAGGAGAAAGGCCTTGACAAAAAGATTTTAAATTCAAAACAATTTTATTAAACTGTAAGCTTTAAGTATCTGTCTCATTACATCACTGATAAAACATGATCTTTGCATTTAAGTATCATTATAAGTGAGACGAGTATGCATGCTCATTAGGCAAGGTACTAAGAATGATTTGACTAACAATCTTTAGGTTATGTTTTGTAAACATTTATAGTTAATACAGTAAAACCTGGGTGTTATGCTTTGATCTATGAAAGCAAATGAGTTCAAATACACAGAAGAGAAAAATGAAGAACAGCAGTGGAGAAAGTTATCAACCGATAACACTGTTAAATCATAGAAAAGGTATGTCCTAATGAAAAGGAAGTAACCAAGTGAGACCTGGGAAGTTTTCATTTAGTATAAATTCAGCCAAGAAAATTTGACTGAAGGTTCCTAAATGATAATATTCAAAACAGTTTTAAATAAAATTAGAAATTTGAGGCAAGTATGAAACTATTTGGTGAATAATTGATTTCTTCCTCTTGTACATGACTGACAGTACTGAGAGAATAAATCTTATTTTAAAAAAATGGTAGTAAGATATTCACTAAAGGTACCTGTTCTTTAATTACACTACCTAATTTTGAAATAAAAGAAATACTATAGTGGGGAGCTCTGGAGGCCAAGTGCTGAGGGACTCTGCTGCCAACTTAAAAGCACAATGTCTGATGTACCACCTGCTTTTCAGGAGAATGAGGTGCAAATCTGCTGTGCAATTTTCTGCCTCTGAAAAACCTGCTGGAGGGTCAATTCAACTTCTAGGTACATAACAACATTGCAACAAAACAAAAAATTTCCAGTCAAAGGTTATTTTTTAAAAATATACATGGGGTTTCTTTTTGTGAGAATCTTTAATTCTAAAAGTCACTGTGGTAATAACACAACGCAGCACTGAAAGACATCTACACAGAGTGTCTTGAACAAAAGGGAGTGATAGTGGCATACTCTGTAGGAGGCTCTGCTGCAAAAGCAGAAGCAACAACTCTGTGGTGGTTCTAAATTTAGAGCCTTTGATAACCTGGGGAATCAGCTAAGATTTGGTTCTGACTCAGGCAATGACTTAAGTTTGTCTTTAATAAGAAAAGAAAAACACAATGAATGGGAGGGGGGTAATTAAATGGGAAGGATATGCTGTTAAAAAAAAGTTGCATAAAAAAAACCCCAAAAAACAAACAAACAAACAAAAAACCACAAAATAACAGAATAGGCAAACCTGACACGTTGGTAATCCAATTTCATCTAGATTTCTTTAAATGGTTCCCCATTAGATTCATGGTTTTGGAAGCCAAGTCATTTATGTGTTCATATGGTTACTTTCTCCACTGGCAGCTAGTATTCTCTAAGGGTAGTGACAGATTTGTCAACTTTTTAAACGCTCTGGGACTACAATACTGTGCTGAAGAGTAGGATTTCAGTAAGTACTGATTAAATGACTATGGTTCTTATCCAGCTTCAAACTCACGTTATGTTAGGTACTGAGTCAAATACACAAGTACAATCCAAGCGACCCTATGAACATATGAATCCCTGTCCTATCCCTGTGCCATCCTCCCATTTCCTGATACATGTGAGCCCACTGCAGCAGTCACTGTATTAATCCATCCTCTCCTCTGCCTCCTTTCCAAGTATGGTGTCCCTCTAAGAGGTACAGTCTCTTCTGGCCACATGCCTGAAGTATGCATGATGAAGCTTTATCATCTTTGCCTCTCAGGAGCACCCTAAAACTTATCTAGGGAGCATTTTTTAAAAATACAACTGTTCCTGAGAAAGTGATTCAGTAAATCCGGTTAAGACCATATGTGCCTGTATTTTTAAGTTCAGAATATTCTGATACGTAATGACAAATAGAATCCACTGATGAATAGTAAACTTTAATGAACATACATATCTAGTAGAATGACATTATTACTTCCAAACTATGTAAGGGTAAATATTTTTAAATGATTTTTTAAAATTTATTATTCATTTCAATGAAAATTTACAGACTTTGGATTTCCATTCATTCATTGTTGCACTTTTCTCCCCTCCCAACCCTCCCCCCTAGTACACTACCCTTTTAGAAAAGTGAAATTCTTTCATTGTTTTACAATCCCCCCCTTCACTATGCAGCCTTCCCTATGGACTCTCATGACAAAAATACCTAATCACATATCCCTTTAAAACAGTTTTCTCCCTCATCTGTTTCAATGCAGTATACATTCCTGTACCTATCTTTCTCAGTCTCCCCCCTATACCCGAGGTCAGTCCTGTTTTACAACAGTGGCACCATGCAGTATTTGTCCTTTTGTGACTGAAATACTTTACTCAGCATAATGTCCTCCAGGGTCACGTAAGAGTAAATTTTAAAAGTTAGAACCTAAGAATAAGGCTAAATCTCAATTATTTCAATGTAATGTGGGATAAAAAAGAAATGCATAGGCAGCAAAGTCACACTCAATCAACTCTTTATAAAATAGGTATTGAAATTGTTCAAAATACCAGTACAGCATAAAGTATAGCTCTTAAAAGTAATGTGAATCTGAATTTTTCCATTTACTAAAGCAGTATTACTACATACAAATGAATTAACCTTTGTCTCCTTTACTTATCCATGAGTTTTATAGTAGCTATCTTCAGAGTTGTGAAGGTTCAATGAGTTAATACTGAAGACTCAGAAACAGTACCCAAAAGACAGCAGATTTCGCAGTCAACAACAGAGGCAAAAGAAAATTTTTTAAATCCAAAATTAGTGTTAGGAACAGTGGCCCTATGAGGACTAGCTTGTTCTAATCCAATCCTGCCACAATTTAACAATGAGTGTTTTCTAACCTCTCTGTGCCTCAATAATTTTATCAAAAATCATATACTAGGAAGATCTACTTCATAGGGTTGTTAAGGAATTCTGGTGGTGCAGTAGGTTAAGTACTGGGGTGTCAACTTTAAATCCACTGGCTTTTCTGCAGAAGAAACATGAAGCAGCCTGATCCCATCAAGAGTTACAGCCTTGGAAAACCTACAGTGAAGTTACACTCTGTCCTATAGGGTTGCTATGAGTGGGAACAACTGGCAGTGGGATTTTGTCTCTATAAGGATAATACATAAGTGCTTTAAACGTTCTGATACACTGCACTCAAAATACGAGGTATTATTTTAAACTTTGTCAGTATTCAATTTCACATTAAAAAATACTCTACATTTCAGGGTATACTGTGTTTCATATTCTATCCTTTTACTGTACACACAAATTCATACATATCATACAGTATAGTTTTTGCTAAAAATACCAATGAAAGCAAAACTGCCTATGGCCCCTACATAGCAACCATTTCTTATTCTTGCTCAAAATGGTTCCATAGATCATACCTTTCAAATAAAAATTATGAGGAGTGAGGAAATAGTTCTAGATCAATGTTTAAAATTAATTCACATGTCAAGAAATAGGTGCATGACAAGTAATGGAAAAATGATTATCAATTCCCATCTGACCTAGAGCCAAATCCAAACCCAACTCATTGCCATCCAGCAACCATACAGGTCTGGGCAGTACTACCCCTTAAGATTTTCAACTCTTTAGGGAAGCAGGCTGTCACATCTTTCTGCTGTGGAGCTAGTGGGCTCCAAACCATCAATCTTCTAGTTAGCAGCCAACAGTTTAACCACTGGGATGTCTAACGATGTTTCAAAGATTCCCAATGTAATTCTGACAGCAACAACAACTAAGACACACACCGTCTCTCTCTCTCTCACACACACTCACACACACACACACACACACACTCTCTCTCTCTCTCCCTCCCTCCCCCCATATACCAATGATGTTTCACATAAGCACTTGTTTCCTCAATAGGTGAAATGTTATTTTGTCAAATATTTTATAAACCTCAAAATAGTTACAGGAGACAATCTGGCAATATGTAAGTTCTTACAGAAAGCCAGTGTTCTTTCATGAAAAGGCTTATCAAGATTAAAAAGAGTATTAAAATAACAACTAAGGTGTCAGTCAGTCCACTTGTTCCATGCTACATTAACCCATCTAATCATCAACAAAATAAATCTAGGGATTGAAAATGTTCCATTCCCCATCAACCGAGGCTTAAACATTATCTTTTTTGGGGGGGGGGGGAGGGCTTTAATTTGTGTTTATTTTCTCATATAAAACATTATCTTTTTATAGACGCATAAAGACAAGTTGCAGAGCTAGAATCCTAGAGCATTTCTACTCCAGTGTTCAGTCTTTACCATTACATTGCTTACGTTAAGCTTTTAAATCATTAAAGTGGGGGTCACAACAGCTGATAGGTATGACCAGAAAAGGGAAAAAAACCCACCTATTTCGAAGTGCTCTGTTCTATATGAATAAAAAGTTAAGGAACTAAAATTATTACACATTTTGATGGGTTAATTCCCATGGGGAGAAAAAAAATGTACTAAAATGTTACACTCCTTGTATTAACTAAGTCACAAAATACAACTATGCATTTCAATGTATTGATTGCCTTCAAAAGTCAGCCTTGATTAACAGATGCAGTCACAGAAAAGAATATGATTTATACTTTAGTTCTCAACTCTTAAGTTTTTCTTCCTCTCCTTTTCCATCGTCTCAAAAATATGAAGATTTCAATTCATATTACAAATAAATCCACACTGACAATTCAGGATTTAGGCATCAACACACTAAGAGTGAACACAAATAACTAGTTTTGTCAATAAACTCAAAATACTAGGTCTATGTAGATAAATCAAGTCTTCGCCATCTAAAAGCTAATTTGTCAAACCCAAAGTTTCTAACCTTCAACATCCTCTGCCTCCATCCCCTGCCTCCTAGTTTCTAACAAGGATGAATTTATTCCACGACATTTTTTTCAAGTTAGCTGTAAATACTCCACCCTCTTCGATTGTGCAAGAACCAAACACATCAGATACACAAGTTCCAAAAAAAGGAAATGCAGTCAAGTTTGAATTTAGGTAAATCTTGAAGAAGGCAAGTGGGGTTGGGTGAGTGTACAGCAACACACAAACTGATGTAAACGTTATCATTTATGGAAAAATATTATTTCATATTATTATGAAAGGAGATGCCGGAAAGAGCCTGAACCAGTTAAAGCCGCCGCCATCTTAAAATGCGGGATAGAAGTTACAGCAAGAAAATGAGACTAAATCACCAGAAGTGGAGGCTCTGGTAACTTCCCCTGACCTCGACAGAGCCTAGGGTTTTTTTCCAACCAAGATCGATAATTTACTATCAAACCACGTATTAAGTGGCAACGCACTCTTACCCTAGGTGGTATTAAAAGGGCCGGAGCAAAAACCCTGGTCTGCCCAGACTCTGCTCCAGACTCCCCAAGCTTAATTTTTTTTTTTTAAACATCAGTTCCCGGAGAGATACACAGCTTAGGGTGAAAAGCCGTAACTACAAACACAGGAAGTGGCAACATTGTGTCAGCCCGTCTCCTCCCGGCCCTGCAGATTCCAGCGTAACCTGTCCAGAGTCAGGGCAGTGTCTCCGACTGGCTCTTCTCGTGAGACTTCCATCCGGAACACCCCGTAAGTTCCAGAACACCCCCCCCCCCCAGATTTCTAGCATCTTTCCTCTAGGAAGCTTCCTGAGTACCTTGATTTTACGTATGAAAAGTTCTCCAGCACAAGAGGAGCACGCGTATGACATCTGCCAGAGCGACTCCCGGCAATTACGTGCCTCAAACCAGACTGACTCTTCGAGAAAAGAAATCCAGGCGCCTTGAGCGGCAGCTTCATCGCCCCCATCCCCCAAGGTCCACGGATCACGCTGAAATCGACTCAGGCTAAATCCTAACTTGCCACAAACTCTGCGCCTTAGCTTGAAGCCTTATTTTCCCTTAAAGCAAAGTTGGTTCTCCATCTTTCCCGAGAAGTGAGCCCAAGATCGGTCTTTTCAGGATCCTGTTTCTCCACCCCCACGCTCTGCTCGGGGCCTGAGCCCTCCTTCCCTCCCACAAGCCCTTTCTTTCCAGCCCTATGGGTTACCTTATTAATCCGTTTCAGCGCCATAGTCTGTGCTTTTCGTCTGGCTCCGCACTATGTCGGTGTGCGCTCAAAGGTCCGGCCAAAACTCTTGATTATCCGGGCAGCAGGGGAAAAGACTGTCTCTTCTTCTCACACCGGCTCTGCCAGACACAGGCGCCTTTTGCAAAAACGGAGCAGGATCAGCACTCGCCCGGGCCCGGGAGAAGACCCCGATGAATCAATCCAAGTCCCTTAAAACGGCCGCGATCCGGGGTGGGTGGGGTGGCAGGGCCACCGGACAGCCTCTATGCCGTGCGCCGGCCCGGAGCGGGGGCGAGGGTGACGGCAGGAGTGCAGGGGTGACTACCAGGCTGACTTCCCGTACTCTCGAGAGGAAGAAACCCAGGTGGGAGAGGAAGAGGCGTAGGAGAAAGGGGTGGGTGCGGGGCAGGGTCCAGGGCCCGGCAGAGGAGGAGCCGGGGCCTAGTCGGCGCTATGCCGGCGTCACTAGGGCAGAGAAAAGCAAGGGGGGAGGGGGAACCGGGAGGCTCCGGACGGACGCCGGGCCTCTCGCGTTTTCTGCTCAAAGGTGCAGCCAGGGAGGGGAAGGGAATAAAGGGAGAGGCTTTGCTATGTGTTGCTGTCCCCGCAGCGAGGGCTATTCTGCGTCGCCCCTGACGCCACCGTACACTCCGCCTTCCAGCGCGCGCTCCCGCCCCGCCACCGCCACCACGCGCCCGCGCCGCCCGAGGCTCCGGCTTAGGCGCGAGGACGCGCCCATTCCCTCTCCCCCTTCAACAGGAGAGGCCCAGGCTCCTCCAGCCTGCCCACCTCACCCCACCCAACAGGCTGCTGCACACCCAACCCACCCAGAGCCCTATTTCCCTCTTAACCACCGGCCACTGGGCCGGCCTCCCTTCCCTTCCCGTCCACACCCACGCGTACAGAGGGGCCGGGGCCTCCCTCAAGCTGCGGCCTCGGCCTCCTCCCGCGCGGCAACTGGTGCCTCCCCGGCCCTACGGGGCTCACGCGCACGACACAGCCACAAGATGTCCGCTCTGACGGAACTACTGCCAGCTGCCACGCTCCGCCCCGCCCCCCTCCTCCTGCCTCTTCACCGCCGCGTATCAGTCCGCCAACGCCGCCGTCGCGAGCACAGGACGACTCTTAAGGGTGAAGGGGAACGGTTTACTTCCCACGTCCAGGGCCGAGAGTCTCTGTGCCACTCCCTTTTCCTTCTCCTTTTCCGAACACCACCTTCTACTAAACGGATCTGAGGTCGGATTGGGAGGGCGGGGGCCGGAGGCGGGTCATGGGCTTGAGGGGGGAGGGTAGACGAACGGCGGAAACCCTTAGACTAAGAGAAGCATCGAGAACCGGAAGGAGACCATGGGAGGAAGGTAATGGAAGCGGCAGCTGCGCGGTCGATCCCCACACCCCTCCCGACCGCGTCCCCCTGTTTCCTCACTTGGTGTTGAGGAGTGGGGTCTCGCGAGAACCTCGTGGCTGGCGAGCTGGAGCTGGAGCTGTGCAGTGACTTAGGGTTAGTTTTGTGGGCTCTTCCTAATGGGAGCCCGCCCCTAAACCGCAAATTCTCGCGAGATGCAATAGGGCACCAGCTCGAGTTAAGGCGGGCCGCTGCGGGGAAGCACCGCCCCTGAATGCGTACGCTGGTGGGAGGGAAAGGAAGTGGAATTCCCCGGACTGTAAGAGCGCGTGCTGACACATCCTCCTCTCAAGCACCCAATCAGGAATGTGCAGAGGGAGGTGCTTTATAGGTAACTTCAGTCCAAGGGTAGATCTCCCATTCTGAGGTCTTCCATGCAGCAGGTGAACAAAATTTACTAGTCTCCCTGTCTGGCCTTGGTAACCAGTGGAAAGAGGTACCGCTTTTCATCGGCACAGTAACTTTTAATTGAACCAGGTGCCGTAGCTCTCCCACGTGCTGAAATCTTGTACATTTCTGCTTTCTATCTCGGTACAGAGAAAGCTAGGCCCTCAGACCGCTCTTCGGAGTTAAACCAGTTAATTGGTTAGAATTGGAAGTTGGGGAGATGGGACCTACTATTGTTTGCCATCGTTCACCATAGTTTAATTAATATGGAAATAAGTTTGCTACCTTAATATCTTTTTCTTCCTGTTGCAGTGTTTCAATTCCTGGAGTGCTCAAGAATTAAATTTCAGTTTCAGGAAGTAGTGAAACTCAAGAAAACAGGTGGAGTTTTGGGTCAGTACCACTCAGTACTCAGAACTAGAAGTATAGTTTTAGCCTGCCTTCATCTGCCACTGTACGGTGTGGAGAGGGTGATTTTGCTTTCTAGTATTACCTTTTGCCTAAAAAGCATTGGTTTTTAGAAGAAATTTAAAGGTGCATAAGCACTAACTTGCTTAAGATTGTCTAGCATTCCTTAATAACATTCCTTAACAAGAAGTGAAAGGTTAAGAATTACTTGGAAAAAATGTACCTGTTTTCAAAAGATGATTAATTTCTATAAAGGAAAGCAACATGCTGTTTTCTGTTGAAGAAAATGGCAAAAACTTCCCAGGTCAGTATTCTTTAGTGTTCATATAAAACTGGGCATTTTGTTGAAAAGGCACACTTTGATTTCATACAGCCTGAGATTCTGCATTTCTAGGAAAGCAACAAAGTGTAAAGATTATTCTTGCCCAAGGACTACACAGGTTAGTGGCAAGGCACGAAAGTGCCAGTCACATGACCTGTATACATATGATCTCTCCCCTCTGAATAATTCATCCTTTGTTCTCTTTTAGTCAGAGAAATATACCAGAATGAAACAGAATTAAGCATGTAGGTAGACGGAACAAACCAGGTTTCAGGTACTGCCATATTGTCCCCAGTTGTGTGATCTTGATCTGGTTAATTTTGAGTGTTTTCTTTAACACTAAATAAGAATAGCTGTTTATTTTTACAGTGCTGTTACGTGGGCCAGGTGTCTCAGAATGTGTGACATAGCACTATTGACTCCACAATGCAATGTAAATAAAAACTAGTCAAGACAGTAACTGACGATAGTCAAGAAATCAAAAGACACAGCAGTTAAATCTGTTGAAGACCTCTGTAAGATATTGAGGAACAATGATGCCAGTTTAAAGACTAAGGTCATCTAACTCAAGCCATGATCTTTTCAGTTACTTTTATGCATCTGAAATTCTTTTGAATTGTGGTGCTGGAGGACAATACTCAATATGTTGTGGACTGCCAAGGGAACAAACAAATAGGTCTTGGATAGGGTGCTGCTCCTTGGAGGCAAGGATGGTGAGCTTTTTCTCACATAACTTGGGCATGTTGTTAGGAGGGACTGGTCCCTGGAGAAAGACATCATGTTTGGTATGGTGGAAGGGTCAGCAAAGGAGTGGAAGACTCTCAACAAGATGAAAGGTAAAAATGGGCTCAAATATTTCAGAGATGATGGGAATGGCACAGGATAAGGCAAAGTTCAGATCAGATCCATTGCTCATGGAGTTGCTATGAGTTAGCACTTAACAATAAATGTGAAACACGAGTGGTAACACTCCCAACAACAAAAAATACCACTGCCATCATGTAAATTCCAACTCCTTGTAACCTCATGTGTGTCAGAGTAGAATTGTCCTTGGAGAGGGACATCCTGCTTGGGAGGATAGAGGAACAGCACACGAGAGAAAGACCGTGGATGAGATGGATTGACTCAATGACTGGCATAATAGGGGTAGATGTGTCAGATTCAGTCAGGTTGGCTCAAAATAGAGCAGGGTTCAGAGCTGTTGTACGTAGGGTCACTATGATTTGCAGGTGATTTGACAGCATGTAACAAGAAGGTTTGAATGGGTGATTATCTAAAAGTAAATTACCAGGCATTGCTTCTCAATCACCTCTGGTAGATGTCTCTAAAATTTTACATTTAGCAGCCAAGTACATTTATTGTTTATTCTGTCCAGGGACTAAAAAAAATAGCATGTTGTTGTTATCATGTACCATTGAGTTGCCTGCGACTCATAGTGGCCCTGTGTACAACAGTCCTAACCCCTGTTCTATCCTGTGCCAATCTCACTGTCTCTGACACACCCATCATTACCTCAGTCACTGAATCAATCCATCTATAGAGGGTCCTCTCCTGCGCTGACCCTCCACCCTCCCAAGCATGACGTCCTTCTCCAAGGACCGGTCCCTCCTTGTAACATGTCCAAAGTATGTCAGACAAAGCTTTAGAATCTTTACCTCCAAGGAGAAGCCTGGTTTAACCCTCTCCAAGGAAAACCTGTTCATTTTCTTAGGAGTCTTTGGTATATTCAGTACTCTTTTTCAACAACAAAGCTCAAAGACATCAATTTTCCTTCTGTCCTCCCTAGTCATTGTCCAACTCTGACTCACAGCAAGTGATTGCAAAGACAGTGGCCTGTATCAAGTGCACTTGTCTCCAGAGTAACACCATTGCTCTTCAGTACTTTGGAGAGGTCCCTAACAGCAATCTTTCCCAATTCAATACCTCTTAATTTCTTGGCTGTTGATGCCAAGAGTGTTTGTTGACTGTGGAGCCAAGCAAACTGAAGTTGTGAACAATCTCAATCTCTTCACCATCCATCCTGATGGTGCCAATTGGCCCAATGGTGAGAATCTTTGTCTTCTTGACATTGAGCCTCAATCCATATTGAAGGCTGCAGTCCTTAACCTTCTGCAGCAAGCTCTTCAGTCCTCCTCAGTTTCATTTAGCAGTGTTGTGTCATCTGCATAATGCAGATTGTTGATGAATCTTCCACCAGTCCTGATGACACTTCTCTTCATACAGCCCTGCCTCCTGGATAATCTGTTCTGCATATAGGTTGAAAAAGTATGGAGACAGGACACATCCCTGGCATACGCCCTTCCCAATTTTGAACCATGCAGTGTTTCCTTGCTCTATTCTGACAACTGCCTCCTGGTCCAAGTATAGGTTTCTCATTAGCATGATCAAGTGTTCTGGGAATGTTTATTGAATACACCCATGTACGAGGTGCTGTTGTTTTTAATCGAGTTTTACAAATGAAAATGAGATTGATTAAGTTACTACTGAAGATTACATAGAGTAAGTAAGTAGAAGAAAAAGAATTTAACTTCAGAGTATTACGTATTCAGAAAGTAGGAGGGTAGTGTGTTTTATAGTTCTTTAAAATGCCATCTGAATAAAATTTTACTTGACTTTATTTCTTTCTCTCTTCTTTCAGGAGCCTTTTATTGAATAAATGTACTCGACTGTTAATTCAGAAAACAGACATTTTCCATAATTTTATACTGAAGTTTGTTTAAATAAGTGTAGTACAATGTGACTTCTCTGAGACTTTTCTTTATGAATTTCTAACTATTCTGGGTTCCCTTTGAGTAATGTAAAAAGAGTGTAGACAGTAAGGGGCTAGCCTCATTTGACCTGTACTCATTCCACAAGAAGAAATAGCCTCTTAACATCATAAACACAAAACCAATTCCGTGAGGTCAGACATGCCATTTCTAACACAAACTTCCCCCCATGGCTCTTTTGTCTACTAGTAGGTCAGCATTCCAGTGGCCACACAAAACTCACAGATAATACTCACGATTATGGGATTTATTAGACATGTTAACAGGTTACAATTCAGATTGGAAACAGGATACAAGTCTTCAGGCAGTACAACTTCTCAGCTGTTGTCACAACGATAGAGACTTTCGGTCATTGTTTTGGAGCTCTTTTAGTCCTATTCATTATGATGTCATCCTTAGTCATTCTCCACCTTTCTGGACAATGACTAAAGTTGATAGAAGAAGAATCAATGCCTTTGAGTTGTGCTGGAGAAGAGAATTGGATATACCATGAACTGCTTAAGAAAATAAACAGTTCTGTCGTGAAGCCAGGCCACTCCTTGGAGGCAAGGATTTTAAAGCACTTTCTGACATACTTTGGGCATGTTATCAGGAGGGATCAGTCCTTGGACAGGGACATCATGCATGGAAGGGTGGAGGGACAATACAAGAGAGGAAGACCCTGGATGAGCTTGATTGACTCATTCATGGGGTAATGTTGTTGTTGTTATGTGCCTTTGAGTCGTTTCCGACTCATAGCGACCCTATGCACAACAGCCCTAAACCCTGCTCTATCCTGCGCCAACGACACTGCCTCTGACACACCCATCCCGATTACCCCAGTCACCGAATCAATCCATCTCATAGAGGGTCTTCCCCTCCTGCGCTGTCCCTCCACCCTCCCAAGC
>NW_006399872.1:9135340-9156982 GCF_000299155.1 Elephantulus edwardii
AATATTTATGCGTTCCATTTCTTTCTTAACAATTTCTAATTTTCCTTCATTCATGGCTCTCACATTCCATGTACCAATCACTAGGGTCTGCTTACAACTGTTCCTCCTCCTTTGTGTTTGCATACTTGATAGTTCTACCTAGGTTGCCCTTTTTGTTAATCTGCGTGTGTTCTGTTGTGCATAGGGTTTTCGGAGGCCTGCTATTTCAGAAGTGGGTGGCCAATCCTTCTTCCTAGTCTGTCTTGATCTGAATGTTCAGATTTAGAGGAGTATCTGACAGACAGCAATTTGTGGAAAAGTTAAAGATAAATCCCTTATTGTGGGGGTAAGCGTTAGTTAAAGTGTTGACCCCCCTCTTAGCCCAGTGCCTTGACGCACTTACTTCCAAGCTCCACCTTCCACCAGGATAACCCTTCTCATCTACCATGTCTTGGCTCAAGATAGAGCAGGGTTCAGAGCTTTTACACATAGGGTCACTGAGTTGCAAGTGACTCAACAACACATAACAACATTATGTTGTCTTCCTCCTGCCTCCATCCTACTTGCTCTGACAAGCTTGAGTAGAGGCCCTGGCTTTGACTTTGATTCTGCCTCCCAGAATTAGCAATATCTAGTCTCTGTATCAATCTCTGATTCTCCACAGCTCTCTACTACTGCTGCAGTGCCTCAATCTTGGTTTGTCTCCTTGTGCAGGAGTCTCTGGTCCCAGAGATGCATGCACTGCATTTTTAACTTATTCTTACTCGTAGTGAGATTCCAAATTTCTGCTGCAGAACCTGCTCAATTTCACCTTGGCAGGATGGCAAGACTGACCAGTCCCCTCATTAGTCACAACATGCACCTTGTTCGCATCTTCCTACCCAGCCAAAAGTGAAAGTTATTTTGTACAGAAAAATCACTACACCATAAGTAGATAGTAATGCTCCCTACTACTGTTATACCCTGACTTCAAAATGACGACGATAATCATAGGCTCATTTTCATTTTCGAAGAATGTCATTGTCCCATGTTTCTAAGGTAAATATTTCACTTTGTTTATAGCTACACAGATAAAAATATCTAAGATCATACATTTAACCAGAATTAAAACAATGGCAGCATTAAATCCTTTAAGTAAATTGCATCCTGAATATGTTTCTGGAGAAAACATTACTTAGAGGTATATAAGTACTATTAGAGACAAAGTTTGCTGAATTGGACTTTTCCACCTGTCTGTCTATCGTATTGTTGCTGTGTTATTCTGGGTTATTTCTGTAATTCTGGAAGCTTGATGGTGATATTTCAGCAGAATATTAAAACTAAGATTAGGAAGAAAGGACTTGTTAATTTCCTTCTGCAAAATATGTAGTGAAAATATTTTGTATTCCATCAGCATCTAACTTGACTTGCTTTGGTTACATCTTTAGGGAGAGGTCAGTCACTGGAGGAGAGTACAATGTTTACGGACATAGATGGCCAGTAAGGGCATTACCCTTCATGAGATAGATTGAAATGATAATGCAGACATGCCATCATGCTGATGTTGCAGGATCAGGCAACATTTCTGCCTGTTGCCTCTAAGTTCATCATGAGTCATTGTCAATCATCCACAGAAATTAAGGAACAAGAACACTATTTTTGCTATTGTGATTTCAGTGCAAGTCTACAGAAAGAGGAGTTCTCAGTGATGTACATTTTCCCTTTCCATCCCCCAATTCACTTTATAATGCATGTCTTGTTCCAGATTGCTCATTGTCATACATATGCCTAATCACCCATTTGTTCACCTTTTCTAGTGTAGTGTTGATTATCTTTTCATTCTTTTCCCGCTCTCCACTTACCACCTCTCTATCCTACTTTTATAAGGGTGGTATTGTGATATTGAGAGAATTTGGGAATGACTTTGTTAGGCCTAAATTCTTTTAATATAGAAAATCAGAATTGAGATTCTTAACAGGTCCAGAATTTTGTGAAGCACTTATCTGAGATAGCTGAGAATATTCATACTTTTTTTTTTGCATACAAATTTAGCAATTTTAATTAATATTCTTGCAGAGAAGTAGGTGTATGCATATGCATATGCATTGATACATATGTACTTACGTATCAAAATTGAGAATGTACAAATAAGATGTGATGCAAATCTAGCAGTGGGTAAGTCCATAAGATAAATATTGGGCATGTTATAGTTGCTTTGGTGGTGTTTTTAGGAATTCAGTTCTACTGCATACAAGATCTGAAGCATACACTGAGCTATCCATTTTTATAAAATCTTTATACATTTTATAAAAACACTTCACATTATTGGCAACTGCCTATCTTTAATGAATATTTCAGTTTTTATGAGAAAAACTAAATGAGCGGAGATCTTTGGGTAGGTAGCATGTGTCACAATTCCATAGACTTTTGGGAAGTACAACTAAGGTGCTCTTTAAAGGCAAGGATGATGAAAATTTACTCCTACATACTTTAGGCCTATTATCAGGAGGGGTTAACCCTTAGAAAAGAACCCTTCAGAAGACTTGAAAGTCTATAGTAAGTATACCTACCTGCTGCCATTGAGTCACTTCTGACTCATGGTGAACCTCTGTCAGATTTCCAAGGCTGTAACTCTTACCAGGAGGAGACCGACTGCTCTATCTTCCTCCCATAAAGTGGTTTGTGAATTCAAACTGCTAACCTTTCCATTAGCAGCTTAATGTTTCATAAGCTACATATGATATTTACTCATTTGTTGTTTTGTGTGTGTGTGCTTAGAACCTGTAAAGGGTACCAAAAATTTACTTAGCCAGATTGAGTCCTTTCCCAAGATCATTATGGATAATTACATTTTAATATTGCTGTTTTTATCACATGACTTCATAAGTAAAATCATGGTGATTATAATTAATAAGTACTCTGGTTGTGCAGATATATTAAAAATGTGTTCTGCTAAGATTAGTAGCAGTCATTTACAAGAAGTGGGAAATCAACAATATCCTATATGTTTGATCTGTTGTATAACTCCCATGATTTCCGATATCAACAGTCCTTTCTTTGTTCATTGTCCCCACTCTGTGACTTGTTGGGTTTGGTGGTTCACTGGAAGGTCTCACAGAGACTCAGATAACTTACCCAACTGTAGGTGATGCAGGCTGGTGTTGCAGAGACTAGTGAGTGATGCAGCTGGATGCCATATCCCAGGAGAGAGCCATCTGTGAGCTCCCATAGGTGGGACTTGTATCCCACCTTATTCCTTTCTCCTTAATATAAATACTTTGGTATGTGGAAATTATGAACCTTGAGAAATTACTATAGTTAAAGAAAGACTTCAGGTTCATAGGATGACTGAGTTGTGCTCGCCTCGATTGGCAAACAACAACAACAATCCATGCCTAGGTAAGCCATTTTGGAAAAGAAACCTTTGAGACTGCATACCACTCCCTGGCTTTTCTAGCCATGAACCTTCATATTTGAAAAATGTGAAGCCTTCATATTTGGAAACATTTCCCTTATTGTTATGTGCCACTGAATTTTTGTTTTCTTGATGTTGAACTTCAATCCATATTGAAGGCTGCAGTCCTTGATCTTCTGCAGCAAGCGCTTTAGGTCCTCCTCAGTTTCAGCAAGCAGGGTTGTGTCATCTGCATATGGTAGGTTGTTGATGAATCATAATAACTATGGTCATAAAAGAGTATAAGCCAACAACTTCATGCTTCTTACTTTAGTTTCCCCCATTTTAGATAGCCAATTTTTTATTTGTCCATCCCTATCAAACCCGTACCATTAAGGAATAAGCTTGTTCCTTTTAATCTTCTTTTCAGGCTAGAATGCATCTGTAAACAAAGTCTAGTCGAGCAAGCCATCAGTTTGTAGCAATCAGGACTAGCTCACAGCATAGAACATATTAATTTTTTGAGTTATGGTTAACTTAATCTCCGGCCATCAGTGGGTAGGTCAAAACAGTCATCAGCTGCAAACTTAAGAGTCCACACTTCTTTGTGTGTTCCAGACCAACTGGTCCTTTCACTCAGCCTTAGCCAAGTTATCAAATCCAGGGTCCTCAAGCCAGAGACCTTTTTGCCCTTAACTGTACATCTGTGCATTCTAGGTCAATTGTGCTGATGGGACATGCCCAAACACAACCTGTCCTCATTGCTGCCTGCTTCTTCCACTAATGGATCCAGATCATCATGACTGACACCAGTGACTTTTAATCGCAAGTCCTAGAAGGGGACTCTGTTGTTGTTGATAAGTGCCCCTCGGGCCAGTCCTTCATTGTTTTTGTTTAGACATTCCTCTAGGTCGTATAGCCCTGGTGTACAAGTTGCCATACCGCGGTCACTTTTGGTTGCTGTGAGGCTGAACACTGTGACACTGATGTGTCAAATGCGTTAATGGTTGCCTACCCAATGCGAACAGAGAGTGGGGACTTGTGGTAGGCAAGAATTTTCCCTGCCTCAGAAGCCAAACACCTTGTTGCAGTTAAAAAAAGTCAGATTTTTTTTCTCTCTTCGCCTTTTTTCTAAATGTGAATCTTTTCCATCAAAAGCCCAGATGGGTCAATACATCCATTTAAATGCAAATATTTTCAGAGTTTTGGATAGGCTGGTTTAATCTTCCCTCAAACCTTCTAGTTCTGCTTTCAACAAGCATTTTTTTTTCCCAGGACATAATGTTACAATTGTTTGATCAGGAATCACTCCTGTTTCAGGTAATTACACACCCTCAGTTCTACAACATCTGGTAGAGGGAATGTTCCCCAATTAGACATAATATCCATATCAGTAATACATTCAGGTAAAGGAGATGCAACTACTTCATACATTATCTGTTTATACTGTCAAGTTCTCATCGAGACTTTCACTTTAGTCTCATCAATTGCTGCATTCACATATCCTAATAAACTTTAAGTCCCATAAATATTTTATCAATAGGAGTAAGGATTACAGACTACTGGGCTCCTGTGTCTAGAACCTCAAGATTTCCACCACCAAGCCATTTTACCCACACATTAGAATGTAGCCTCATGTCTCCTGTTAGGTGTTGGACCAAATGACTACAACATTGGCCTTTTTATCAGTCCTTTATCAACTAACTGAGCTGTTGCTTCAAGTGATTTCAGATGGGATTTTCCCATCATTTATTACCTCATAATTAGAATGAATAAAAGGGATTTGTTTAGGCCTTCTTGTTGGAGGAACAGAGGTAGCCTTCATTGGTGCACTGAACCTTAAATAGTGTTGTCTGAGAAACTTTGTATCAATTGCATCAGTGTGTGCTCTATTCCATTCCCAAGTACCCATCTAAAAATCTCCATGCCAGGGTAAATCTTTTTCCCATATTCTCTTCCCTTTTGCCTAAAATTCACACTGATGTACTTTCTATACCTAAAACTTAAAAGGGGAAGTAATTTCAGTAGAGCTGACATGGCATCTTAAATGTTACATTGTTTTCCAGTAGCAAAGCCACATGAGGTTCCATGTTGGAGATGTTCCTGTGATTACCATCTCTGCCATGGCCTCTGTAAGGGGCATACTTAATTGGATTAATGTCCTCAATGCTATAAAACCATTCCAACATGGCTTGCATTTGCAAAACATCAACTGCTTCCTCTGGAGTGTTACTTAGATAGGAAAGGGCCAGTTCCTTTCAAAGGATAAGCAAACCTGATCACAT
This sequence comes from Elephantulus edwardii, assembly GCF_000299155.1. Classification (NCBI taxonomy): domain Eukaryota; kingdom Metazoa; phylum Chordata; class Mammalia; order Macroscelidea; family Macroscelididae; genus Elephantulus; species Elephantulus edwardii. The sequence goes on from NW_006399872.1 coordinate 9,140,978, forward strand.
ATCTTAACCTGGTCCATCAAGCTAAATGTCCCCTCTGGGTTACTGGGTTATCTGTTGTGTAACTATCATTTCTGACTGTTGTCTAGTTGTGGGTCTTGCATTAACCCAAATATATTCCTCCACTCAGAACCATAGGTACTGTCCCTGAATTTGTCACTCCTACAATTTAGTAATGGTTCCTCAGGAAACTGCCAACAATGATCTACGACCTATAAACTTGAGCATTTCCTCTATGCCAAATCCCCTGGTTAAAATAGTTTCTTGATCAAGCCCATCTTCCTCCTGGACTAGTGTTTTGGTGACCACAGGTTGAAGGGGTATTTCTGGTTGGTCTCATGGTTTTTTCTTTCTTGATATATATCCTGAGGTTAAGGGGCATATCTCTTGTCCTGGTAGGATTTTGTTCAGTTCTGCTATCAGCCAACTTGATTCCTACATTTTCCTGCTTGCATTTGCTGTCACTATTGATAGCAGAAACCACTTTGTTTCTTATCACTTTGTTTTTTTTATATGCATCTGATTAGCCAGCTAATCAGGAGTTAGGTCCAATAACCATATCTCATTAGTAACTTTTCCCTTGGATAATCGACTGCAACATAATAGTGACATTAATGCATGGGAATTCCTTATCCTCTCCAGAGACCAAAGGTTTCTCATTCTGTTGTTTGCTCCTTTTTCTTGAAAACCACCTTACAGAGTCTTGGCTTTTGTAGCAAATCCCACCACTCTGACACTCAATTGTATTAAACATTTGTTCAACTAAGTTCAGTAGTAGACCAGTTACAAGAAGTGGGAAGTCGGCAGTATCCCAAATGTTTGATATGTTGTAAACGACATCATTTCCAATATCAACAATTTCTCTTTTGTTTAATTCCCCCACTCCTCTGTGTCCTTTGGATTCAGTGGTTCACTGGAAGGTTTCACAGAGACTCAGACCCCTCAAGGGAAGGACACAACTCTAAGTGATACAGGCTGATGTTGCAGAGACTGGTGAGTGGTGCAGCTACATGTGATGTCCCAGGAAAGAAAAGCTAGCATTACTGAGCTGCCATCAGTTTATGAAGCCTCTAGTTGGGTGGGGCTTGTATCTCACGCTAATTCTTTTTTTTTTTTTTTTTTTTTTAGAAATGAAAAATATTGTACTCATGCATTTCACAACATTTTTGGAAAATGCATAAAATATTTTAAAAATCACATTTGAATTTTCATGTGTACATTCACCATATTTGCCATTATTCATTAGAAAAGATTTAAAGACTTGATTTCCTTCTAATGAATGGTGTGATGCCACAACAATGGAACTGATCAAGGAATATTAACACTTATTTTTTTCTATTCAAGAAAAGATTTGCAGAAATATATATCCCAAGAGTTTAGAAACTAAGACATTTAAAATACATTAAGACCAGAGCAAGAATAATACAAACTGGATCTCTCCTCCAAATAATATGAGTTAATTGTGCACATAACAAATTCAGTGATTTAGGTAATTCTGTCTCCTTAATACAATAATACGTCAGCACAAAATAAACATTCAGTGACTAGGAAAGACATTTTGAACCATAAACCTTTGACACCATATTAGTTAAGAGATTTTCTTTCAATAGAACAATATAAGATTTTATTTTTAAAATGTAACAAAAACAGTTGCTATCAAATAGTTTTTAAGTTTGGAGCTCATTTTTCAAATTTTACCTGCTTAATAGTGATTAAAAGTTACATAGCAATGAATTTTATTGAAAATGAGCATTTATAATGGTGAACAGCAATAACAATACATCCTATTTGGGCATCCTTTAAATATAAATATAAAAAAATTTCAAAAAGTAAAAGGGGAAATCATTTAAAAAAGGATTTTGTGGGTTAAATCCTTGTTAAGGATTCATTTACATCATCAAAAGACAAGTTGGAGTCCTAACAATCTCCCTCTCCCACATTTCATCATCTTAATTTGTGCTGTTATAGATACCAAAAGTGGATGACTTGGAAAAATTCATTCTCTTACAGATTAAAAGGCTAGACAACCAAATTCAGAAGTTCAATGCAGAAGGCAGCTCTTGGGGAAGGTTGACCCTTGATACTGGGATAAAGTGTTTCCTTCAGCATTTGTAAGTCCCACATTTCCTTGGAGAGACCCACTGTGTCAAAGACCTTACTGCACAGGGACCATGGTCCAAAGGATATACTCCACTATCTCCCGTGAGATGAATGATAGGTCTTCACCATGGAGACTCTTCTTATGAGGAGAGAGTCGCTCATAATGGCTGTGATGCAAATAAGAGTTGTGGTCTACTCTTAATTCTTTGACAGCTGCTTGGTTTATCAGATCATAGGAAATCATTATAGGCACATTATTATTGTTATGTTCCATCAACTACAATTTATAGTGGTCCTATGAATAATGGATGTGAACTTAGTTTTATCCTGAGCCAACCCAACTGTCTCAGCCAAAACTGATCCTGTTGCTACAGGCATGCTGTTGGTCCATCTCATCCAGGATCTGCCCCTTCTGAACTGACCGTCTACTCTTTCAAGCATGATATCCTTCTCCAAGAGTTGATCCCTCATGGAAACCTGCCCAAAGTATGCAAGATCGACATGGAATACTATGCTGCATTGAAAAACAAGGAACTCATGCAATATTATTCAAAATGGGTGACCCTGGAGGACATTATGCTGAGTGAGGTATCTCAGTCACAAAGGGACAAATGCTATATGGTGCCACTGTTGTAGAATGAGGCTGGCATTGGGGTGGGGGTAAGACTGAGAAAAACTGGATGAAATATGTTTACGGCATTGAAGTCTATGGGGGAGAGAATAGTCTAAAAGTATTATATTTTAGGGCATTATTTTTATCGTAGGAGTATGCAATGAGGGTTGCAGAGTGGATTATATTTGGGGGTGGGGTTTGGGGCGGGGCGGGGGGATTGTGTACCAATGAGGGAGTTTTTCTTTTGCTTTTCAAGGAGAGGAGCAAATGAGGGGGGAGGGGTTTGTGCGGGGAGAAGGGTGCAACAATGAATGAATGGAATAAAAAAAAAACACACTGTTGCAAATAATAAACATATTTTGCATTCTCAAAAAAAAACATAAATGTAAAACTTTTTCATTTGATTAAATTCTTTAAGTTATTTAAAAAAAAAAAATCCTTGCCTCCAAGGAGCAAACTGACTACCAAGGAGCAATCCTTTCTAGGACAGATCTGTTTGTTACATCATTACATACACCTATTTTGAGAGTATACAGTTGCATCCATGAAATCTATCTATGATGGAGATGTTTTGGGCAAACAGGGTATTAAAAAATGTTATCAACTCTCTCTTACACAGTGCTGTCGAGTTGTTGACACTCTGATGTCATATTTTCAGTCTCCAGAAGTGTGAAGCAATAAATTTATGCTGTATGAGGCCACATACTTTGTGGTATTTTATAGCAGCCTTTAGAAAGATGTGTGTTTGTTGTTATTTGCCTTCGAGTCGCCTGTGACTCAAAGCGACCCTATGTACAACAGCCCTAAACCCTTCTCTGTCCTGTGCTAACCTTACTGTCTCAGTCATACCTACCCTTATTACCCCAGGCTCTGAATCAACCCACCTCATAGAGGGTCTTCCCCTCCTGCACTGTCCCTCCACCCTCCCAAGCATGATGTCCCTCTCCAAGGACTGGTCCCTCCTTACAACATGCACAAAGTATGTCAGACGAAGCCTCAGAATCCTTGCCTCCAAGGAGCAGCCTGGTTTAACCCTCTCAGGGATGAACCTGTTCGTTCTCTTAGCAGTCCATGGTATATTCAATACTATTCTCCATCACCACAGCTCAATTCTCCTTATGTCATCCCTAGTCATTGTCCATCTCTCTGAAACATAGCAAGTAATTGCAAATACCATGGCCTGTATTAGAGGCACCTTAGTCTCCAGAGTGACACCATTGCTCCTCAGTACTTTGGAGAGGTCCCTAACAGCAGACTTCCCATCACAATATGTCTTTTAATTTCCTGGCTGCAGGTGCCAAGAGTGTTGAGTGTGGAGCCAAGCAAACTAAAGCTGTGAACAATCTCAATTTGTTCACCGTCCATCCTGTTGCTGCCAATTGGTCCAGTGGTGAGAATCTTTTGTCTTCTTGATATTGAGCCTCAATTCATATTGGAGGCAGCAGCCCTTGACCTTCTGCAGCAAGTGCTTCAGGTCCTCTTCAGTTTCAGCGAGCAGGGTTGGGTCATCTGCATAATGCAGATTGGTGATGAATCTTCCACCAATCCTGATGACTCACTTCTCTTCATACAGCCTAGTCTCCCAGATTATCTGTTCTGCATATAGATTGAAAAGGTATGGGAACAGGATATGTTGTTGTTATGTGCCTTCGAGTTGCTTGCGACTCATAGTGACCCTGTGTACAACAGCCCTAAACTCTGCTCTCTCCTGTGCCAATTGTGCTGTCTCCGATAGACCCATCACGATTACCCCAGTCACTGAATTAATCCACCTCATAGAGGGCCTTCCCCTCCTGCGCTGTCCCTCCACCCTACCAAACATGTTCCTCTCCAAGGACCTGTCCCTTCTTACAACATGTCCAAAGTATGTTAAATGGAGCCTCAAAATCCTTGCCTCCAAGGAGCCGCCCGGTTTAACCCTTTCCAGGATGAATCTGTTGTTGTATAGCTTTGTAAAATAAAACCTAAATCCATTGCCCTTTGGTCAACTGCCAACTCCTAAGGACCTTCCATTGAGTCCTTTCTGAAGCTGTAAATTTTTATATGAGGAGACAGCCAGCTTTCTCTCTCAGAGTGGCTGGTGGACTTGAATTTCCAACACATAATACTCCATGCCACCAGGGCTCCTCTTTAGTAAGTATGTGGTGATTTTTTTTTTTTACATTTAACAAGTATTAAGTGCTTTCTATGTGCATTATACGAATTTCTCATGTGCAAGGAAAACCATGATTGTAGGGAAAATTATAGAACAGCATAAACATATTTCCACTTCCAAAAGACCTTTTGCTCTATGAGATTACAGAAGGCAACTGGGAAAAAGGCTGAATTTTATCTTCACGTGGCAGGAAGAATACCTGCACCTGTTAAAACCCTGAGAGTTGGCATGATGGCTGTTGTGTGGAGAAGGGCAGGAAGAAGACCTCTGGGACAGGTAATTGAATGTAGGTCCCATCAGTCATAATTTGCTGGTGGTGGACTTAGGCGGCTTTAACAAGGATTCTTTGGAAGATGTTATTGGATGGTCCAGATTGAACCCCACCTCAAAGGTGGGCCTTTTTTCTAAACTATTTAAAGCAAGCAGCACTGTGAAGTTGGTGGTTATTCCCTTCATCTGATAAGTCATGCCGTTCACAGGATTGGTGTACTTAAAGCAATGGAAGATGAAGTGATGGCCACAGTGCACCATTTAGTTCTGGTGGTAGAGGTGTGGGTGGAGGAAATAGGCCAGGGGCACCAGGAACACAGCCTTCACCTCATCGGGATTAGGCTGTGATGCTCCAAAGTCTTGGTCTATGAATCCTACAACGGGAGTTGTTGTCAATATCTATCAAAAATATGCTGTACCAGGCAGCAAATGATCCCCACTTGACGAGGAAGCCACCCTATTTCCTCCTGGGTTTCCCGGAGAGCTGTGGCTACCTCATCTATGTCTCCTGGTTCACATTTTCCTCTGGGAAAGCATACTTGTCCTGGAGATCTTCTAAGCTTTTCTGATCAGAGGGTGAATAACAGTTGGAGTTTTTCCTTCCTTAACCATCAACGGTAAAAGGACAAAACACTTGTTGGGTAGCGAGTGGGAAAACTTGGTTCCAATATCATGCTTTTTCAAGTGGACTTTAGCATCATCTAGCAAGCTGTTTGTGGCTGGCTCCTTGTGAAGGTGTGTGCGTGACATCAGCCCTGCAAAGTTTGCTGGCAAACTTTGAGGTGTCCTCTCTGTGATGATACATTTTAAACCTAAGTTAGGAATGACTGACATATCCAAGTGCCACAATGGGCTGCTAATTAGAAGTTGACATTTTTAAAACATCAGTCACTCTGTGGGAGAAAAGACCTCTAAAGTTTAACCACTGCCGCTTCCATTGGGTTGTTCCCTGCTAAGGGTGACCTGGTAGAATGTGTGAGGCTCTAAATCTTTACAGGTGCAGACTGCCTCGTCTTTTTCTCATGAAACAGCTAATAACTTTGAACCACTGACCTTTTGATTAGTCAAATACTTTCACTGTTGTGCCACCAAAACCTAGGAATCCATATGAGGCAGTTCTTCTCTGTTCAGTAGGAACACTTCACATTAGAATGGCTCAGCAGCACACTGCACAACTAAAGGAATGCTGTACATAATGATCCTAGTGGTCAGCTCTACAGAGGAAGTGACTTAATGGAGCCATTATAGTTACTCATATGTACTATGTACCACCTGTTTGGAATTCGTGGGTCGTGCAGATGTTAAGCACTGGGCTACTAAGCATATGTTTTGTAGCTCATACTAATCCAGGAATGCTTCTGAAAAAGACCTAATGATCATAGCCTTGAAAACCCCATAGAGTGCAGTTGTACTCTACATGGAATTCCCATGAATTGTAATCCATTTGGTAGTAGCTAACAACAACCACTTATTGAAGTTTTGTTAGGGGTTTTGCCTTCCCCCACCCCACTACACGAGCAGTAAATCAACATGTGGCACACAAAAAAGATAATGAAACTAAAAATATGATATCTTTTTATTTTATTTTTCAAGTTAGAATGCATTTGCTTATTGATAGCTTTACAAATTTTTAAAATTCATTCATTATTACACGTTTTCCTCCCTCCTCTTAACTCTCCCCTAAAAATTTTTAATCTTTTTAAAAATACTCAAAGGAGTTTGGATTATTTGTTGAAAGTACATACAGTTTAACAGATATCCATAATTCATCAAAGCATATTAAGTCTCAACATTAAGTAATGAGACTGAGTTTTCTCTTATGTTCCTGGTACAAGGATGATAGTTTCTAGAATGGTAGATTTCCAGTTTCATGAAAAGTTGTTGTTAGGTGCCGCCAAGTTGAGTACAACTCATAGCTACCGTTTGAACAAAAGATCTGAACCCTAGTCTATCCTTCGCCGTCCTCACCCTTCCTGACAAGAGCCCATTGCAGCAGTCACTGTCTATCCAGCTAGTTGAGGGTCTACCTTTCCTTTGCTGACCCTACACCCTTCTCAGCATCATGTCCTTTTCCACTGAATAGTCCCTCCTAGCAACATGCTGAAAGAATATGAGGTGAAGCCTCATCATTCTTGCCTCCAAAGAGCACTCTGGCTGCACCCTCTCCAAAGCCTATCTGTTCATTTTCTTGGTTGTCCATAGAATGTTCCGTGCTCTTCTCCAAGACCACAGCTCAAAAGCATCAGTTCTTTTTCTGTAATCCTTATTCATTGTTCAATTCTCAGATGCTTAGCAAGTAAACAGAGAGCCTATGGCCTGAATAAGATGCACCTTAGTGCTTAAACTTACATCATTACTTCTCAGCAATTTGGAAAAGTCCCTAACTGCAGATTTTCCCAGTACAATGCATCTCCTTATTCTCTGACCACTGGTACCAAGGGTGTTAATTGTGGATCCAAACAAGATGAATCGACAGTCTCAATCTCCTCTCCATCCACCATGATGTTGCCTGTTGGTCCAGGGGTAAGAATCCAATGTTTGAAAACCCTATGAACATTTAAAAAAGAGGATAGTTGTAGTATAGTGGTAAAGCCCAGATCTGAAATAAGGTGAAATGAGGAAAAACAATAACAAACATTGTTTAATAATGGGAACATAGAATGTACATAGCTTGAATGTTGGAAAACTGGAAACTATTTACAAAAATAAATGCATTAAAAAAATAAATGCATTAACATTGATATAATCAGCATTAGATGAGATGGATCAGCTTTGGCAACTTTGAATCAGATAATCATATGGTATACTATGCAGGAAATGAAAAACAGAGGAAAGTAGTATTGCATTCATAGTCAAAAAGTCAATTTCACATTCTACCCTGAAATACAGTGTAATGAGTGCTACAATAATATCCACATGCATACAAGGAAAACCTGTTAACATGACTATTATTCAAATATATGCTCCTACATCTAGACTTAAAGAAATAGAATTTTTTTTACCAAATCTTGCAGTCCGAAATAGACTGGACATGAAGTCAAGATGCATTAATGATAATTGGTGACTGGAATGCAAAAGTGGGAATCAGTGAAGAGGAAATGTTGTTGTTGTTAGGTGCCCTTTAGTTGCCTACAACTCATAGCGACCCTAAGTATAATATCTCTAAGCCTGCCCTGTCCTGAGTCAGTCTCATTGACTCTGACACACCTACCCTCATTGCCCTAGTCATTGTATCAATCCATTCCATCCAGGGTCTTCCTCCCCTGTGCTGTCCTTCCAACCCTTATGAATATGATGCCCTTCTCCAAGAATTGGTCTCTCCTGGCCACATGCCCAAAGTATGTAAGACAGCTTCAAAAGCCTAGCCTCCAAAGAGAAATTTGGTTTCTCTTTCTGCAAGACAGACCTTTTTAACAGTTTTCTTGGCAGTGCATGGTATGTTCAAGACTTTTTTCCCCAGCACCACAACTCAAAAGCACCAATCATCCATAGTCATTATTCAGCTCTCTGATGCATAACAAGTAATTGTGAAGACCATGAACTGGATCAGATGCACCTTAGTCTCTAGACTGATGTCAGTGCTTCGCAATACTCTGGAAAAGTCCCTGATAGCAGATTTACCTAATGCAATTTGTCTTTTGATTTACTTACTGCTGGTGCCAAGAATGTTGATTGTGGACAACCTCAATCTCCTCTCCATCCATCCTTGTGCTGCCAGTTGACCCAGTGGTGAGAATCTTTGTCTTCTTAAAGTTCAGCCCATACTGAAGACTACAGTCCTTGACCTTCTGTAGCAAGTGCTTCAGGTCTTTCTCAGTTTCTGTAAGCAATGTTGTGTCATCTACATAATGTAGGTTATTGATGAGTCTTAGTAGTTGGAAAATATGGGCTTGGTGATAGAAGTGAGACTGGAAATAGAATGATTTAATTTTGTATTTACAGTGATTTATTCATTGAAAATACCTTTTTAAAAGACATATGGAGCTTTACAAAAACACTTCAACAAAAGAGACAAATTTATGTCCTACAGTACCTATAATTAACTTTCCAAGAGAAATTAAAACAAAAAACTGGAGCATTAAGATAGTCATGAATTTACCTGACTCTCCCTTTTTCTTACTTTAAAGTAAGTAAAAGGGATGGCTGCTCTGGGCATTTAGGAGAAAGGCTACATGTCTTGCCTGGTATGGATAGGACTGGGTATGGGGACAAAAAGTGAGATGTGGACATTATATAGTACCTGGAAAGGTATGGAGAAAAGTGAGAAGGAAAATGCCAAAATAAATTTAAAGTGCTTACCTAAGTGCTGGGAACTAGGAATTAAAAGAAAACATTCTTTTTGCCCAAGAACATTATTTCCTATTCTAGAACACGGAATTCAGAACTGGTATCATTATAGTGGTTCATTTCACATAATTGTCCTTTTTGCACTTGCGAGCTTGCTACAAAAGTTTAAAGACTACAGCTTTCAAAATGGGTTACAGCTCAACATCAAAAAGACAAAAAACCCTAGCCACTGGGCAAATAGGTGGCATCATGATAGATACAAAAAAGATTGAATTTGTTAACAATTTCATCTTACTTGGATCCACCATCAACACACTTGGTACTGTTGTTGTTGTTGTTGTTAAGTACCATCGAGTCGCAGGCGACTCATAGCGACCCTATGAAGGAGAGTCCTCGATGCTTGGGTGTCTTTCATCCTCTCTCCAGAGTCATAGTTTCTGGAGGCAAGCTATTATGGAAGTGGATGCCACTCCTCCTTCACCCTTGGGACTAGCAGTCAAAAAATCAAAAGACATGAAGCTGAACACTGTGACACTGATGTGTCAAATGTGATAATGGTTACCCATGGTGGACAGTGTTTGGTGGAGCTCCCCGATTAAAACAAGCTTGGAAGCAGGAGTGACATCGCTTGCTTCTGGAAACCATATGAACCTGGAGAAAGGATGAAAGTCACGCAAGTGTCGAGGACTTTCGTTCATAGGGTCACCATGAGTCACCTACGACTCAAAGACACTTAACAACATAGAGTGAGACCAGTTGGCCTAGTGGACCGAATGTGATGCTACCAAGCCAAAGTTGGGTGACTCTAATCCATGACCCTTAGGCCTGTTTTTCATTGTTTTTGGTCAAACATTCTCTAGGTCGTATAGCCCTGGTGTGTCCACTTGCCATACAGAGGTAACTTGTGGTTGCTGTGAAGCTGAACACTGTGACGCTGATGTATCAAATACGATAATGGTTTCCCATGGTGGACAGTGTTTGGTGGTGTTCCCCAGTTGAAACAAGCTTGGAAGCAGGAGTGGCGTCCAATTCCATAAATAGCTTGCCTCCGGAAACCCTATGAACCTGGAGAAAGGATAAAAGTCACACAAGTGTCGAGGACTTTGGTTCACAGGGTCGCTATGAGTTGCCTACAACTCGATGGCACTCAACAACAATAACGTTGCATTGGGGAAATATACTAATGAGGATCTCTTGAAGGTGCTGAAGAGGAACAATGTCAGTTTAAAAACTAAGGTGTATGACAAGGAAACAAAACCTATCAAATGGGGAAATGACAACCCTTCAGCAAATGGTGATGGGCATAAGACCGTAATTGTAGAATGTGTATGAGGATGCAAGGCGGGGAGGGGAGCAGAGGGATGAGGATGGGGGGCACTAATCATAGGTTTGCACAATTTGATGGATGGAGGAATTGGTGGGTAAAAAAGAAAATGGAAAGATCTGGTGTGAAAAGCAATGCGTATGAACTTTGTAAGTAAACCAGTATGAAAAAACTCCAACCAACCAAACAAAAACCACACACACACACACACACACACAAAAAAAAAAAACAAACAACAAACCCAAATGATGCTGACAAAACTGGACTACTACCTTCAGAAAGCTGAAGCAGAACACACATCTCTCACCATAAACAAACATCAACTCAAAGTGGATCAGAGACATAGGTGTACAGCCCAAAACCATAAAGATTGTAAGAGACAAAGTAGGACCAACCTTAGAAGTCCTAGCCCATGGTATAAAAAGACTGACAATGTAGCCAGAAATTAATAACAAAGAGAGGATAAAATAGATGGGACCTTCTAAAGATTAAATCCCTGTGCACATAAAAACCTTTCCCCATCATGGTGAAAAGAAAACCTGTTGACTGGGAAAATATTGGGCAATACCATTTCAGACAAGGGTCTCATAATAAAACTTTACAGAATACTATAGGCATCCATCCACAAGAAAAAGGACTCATAACCCAATTATAAAATGGGTAAAAGACATGGAAAGATTTCACAGAGGAAGACATTCAGATGGCCATCATATAAATGAAGAAATTATCAAAATCACTGGCAATGAGAGAGATGCAAATCAAAACCACAATGAGCTATTGTTTCACCCCAGTAGTAGGGGCAAAGTTTAACAGAACAGTAAGCAATAACTGTTGGAAAAGATATGGAGAGATAGAAACTCTCACACATACAGTGTTGGCAGAATTGTAAAATGGTACAATGACTTTGGAAGGAGGTTTGGTGCTTCCAAAAAAAGCTGAACATAACTTTCATAGGAGCCAGCTATTCCACTCATTGGAATATACCATAAAAATATTAGGATTGAGACACAAACGGAGATTTGTACACCAATGTTGATAGCAGTGTTATTCACCATCACAAGAATATGGAAACAGCTCAAATGTCCAACCACAACTGAATGGATTAAGGAATTGTGGTACATTCACACTCTGGAATACTATACACTTAGGAGCAATGATTTAGAAAATTGCCACATAACTTGAAGGGACCGGGGAGCATTCTTGCTGAGTGAACTAAATCCCATAAGGACAAATACTATATGGAACCATTATTGTAGAAATAGATAACTAGTAAAATATGTATGAGGATCTAAGGGGGGAGGAGGATAAAAGCAGATGGATGAGGATGGACAAGGGGTAATCATAGGGTCACACAATTTGTTGGGTGGAAGGAGGGGTGAGTAAAGAAGATGGGAAAGATCCAGTGGGGATCTGGAAAGACAGGGCAATGTTGAGCATAGCTCAGTGTTGACTAATTTTAGAAAGTATAATCAATTGGAATGATTGTATGAAACAATGTGAATGAAGGATAATGTGAAACAAAATGCATAAGAACTGGGGTCATGGCGTAGGCACAGAGTACTTGTGGCGCCTCACAAGGAGCAGGAGGTTAGTTGTTGTGTGGTTGTCGCGCGGCCCCGACCCACAGAGCCGGGTCTGTACCGGGCGGACATGATGTCGGACAACGAGGACATCTTTGATGGTGACGACTTTGATGATGTGGAGGAAGATGAAGGGTTGATGACTTGGAGACCGCTGAGGAGGTGGGCCAGGAGGACATTGAGACCGTCCCCTCTGGAGAGCGGCCACAGGCCAACCAGAACCGGATCACCACGCCGTACATGACCAAGTTCGAGCGAGCCCGTGTGCTGGGCACCCGAGCCCTCCAGATCGCGATGTGCGCCCCTGTGATGGTGGAGCTGGAGGGGGAGACGGACCCTTTGGCCATCGCCATGAAGGAACTCAAGGCCCGGAAGATCCCCATGATCATTCGCCGCTACCTGCCCGACGGGAGCTACGAAGACTGGGGGGTGGACGAGCTCATCATCACAGACTGAGCCACGTCCTCTTCCCCCCACTCAGCTTCTACTCTCCGTGCTTCTTTCTGTGTAAATAATAAAGTATTTCTGTATATGAAAAAAAAATGCATAAGAACTTTATAAACAAATCAATATAAAAGAAAAATCATAACCCAAAACAACTAAGGTGTGCCTAGTTGAAACCATGGTCTTTCCCATTATTTACTCTGCATCTGAAGCTGGACAGTAAATAAAGATGACTGAAGAAGAATCAAGACCTTTGAGTTGTGATATTGGAGAAGAGTTCTGAATATCCTATGGATTGTTGAGAGAACAAAAAAATATGTCTTGGAGAAAGCGCAGTCAGGGTTCTTAGAGGCAAAAATGATGAAACTTAGTCTCACTTTGGACATGTAATTAATAGGGGTTAATCCTTGGAAGAAGACATCATGCTTGGAGTGGAGGATCAGCAAAAGAGAAAAGGACTCAACAAGGTAGATTGAGATAGTGATTTCAGCAATTCAGCTGTTAGATACCATTGAGTCTAGCTCGTACTGACCCTGTGAACAACATATCTGAACTCTGTCCTATCTTGTGCCATCCTTCCCATCTCTGACATACCTGAGTTCATTCCCATTGCTGTGATCATTGGGTCAATCAATCTCATTCAGACTCATCCTCTTGTTCGCTGACCCTCCACCATTCCAAGTGTGATGTCCCTTTCCAAGGAATTATTTTTGGATTTGTTGTTACATGCCAGCAAGCCAAGTACAGCTCATAGCAACTCTGTGAACAATAGCTCTGAAGCCTTTGCTATCTTGAGCCAATCTCACCTTCTGAGACACCTACTCCCATTACCACAGTCTCTGTGTCAGTCTGTCTAATCCAGGGTCTTCCTCTCCTGTGCTGATCCCCTACCCTTCCAGACATGATGTCCTTCTCCAAGGATTGGTTCTCCTGGCAACATGCCTAAAGTATATGAGACAGATTTTCAAAATCCTTGCTCCAAAGAGCAACCCAGTTTCACCTTATCAGAACAGACTTGTTTGTTCTCTTGGTAGCCCATGGTATGCTCAATACTCTTTTCTAGCACCACAGCTCAAAGGCATCGATTCTTCTTCTGTTATCTTTTGTCCTTTTCCAGCTCCCAGATGCACAGAAAGCAATTGAGATGACCATGGCCTCAGTCAGTCACCCTTTAGTCCCTAGACTAACATTGTTGCTTTTGGCACTCTGAAGGGGTCCCTGGCAGCAGACCTTCCTAGTGCAACTCATCTTTTGATCTCCTGACTGCTGGTGCCAAGAATGTTGATTGTGGATCTGAGCAGATGAAATTACTAACAACTTCCATCTCTTCTCCATTTATCATGATCCTTCTAATTGCCCTGGTGGTGATAATCTTTTTTAGGCTCTAGTATAGCAGAGATTGTAAAGATGGCACGAAATAGGACAAGGGTCAGATCTGTTTTTCATAGAATTTCTATGAGTAATAGTTGACTCAATGGCACCTAACAGCAATATCAAGTTAAGTGGAGAGTGTTCAGGTTTAGACTACAATCTATAAAGGTAATTCAGGTTTGTTGATAGGATCACTGTAATTTCCCTATTTATTTATTTTAAAAACTTTAGCACCTATAAAGTTCTAGAAGGAACCCTGATAGCTACTGAATTACATGTTTGGATGCTAATTAAAAAGGTAATGGTTTGACTCTACCATTCTGAAGGAGCAAAATTTGCAGTCTATTTGGGCCTTTTGTTCATAGGACCACCATGAGTCATGCTTGACTTGAAGGCAATCAACAATAACAGCAACTTCCAGTTAAGATTTTTAGCGTCAGAATCCTGAAGGATTTGTGGAGGGTTGCCATGAATCTGATTTTATTTTTTCTTAATAGATGTATAATGGTATCTCATTGCCAATTTAATTTATATTTAGTAACTAAATGATGTGGAGTACCTTATAATGTGCTTTCTCCCCATCCATGCATCTTCTTTGGTGAAATATCTGTCCATATTTTCTGCCCATTGTTTGTCTGGTATCACTTGTCAATGTATGTTTATAAAGGACAGAAATCTACAACAAAGCATCTGCAGCAGCTTTAAAATATTTTTTCTTTGTGACTTTTTAATTGTGATTTTAATGAAAGTTTACAGAAAAGTTGGATTTTCATTCATTCATTGTTGCGCATTTTCCTCCCTATCCTCCCCAGTTCACTTGAAGAAAAAATTATTCATTGTTGCTTAATTTTTTTTCTCCTTCTCCATAGCTCCTCCAATCTACTTTGCTATGCACCTTCTTATTCTGAAATGTTTTCATACAGATAATGCCTAATCATATATTCCTTTTAATTAGTTCTTTTCTTCACTTGTTTCAATGCAATGTTCATTATTTATCCATTCTTTTCTCAGTTTTCCCCCAACCTCCATGTCAATCAGGTTTTATAACAGTGCTGTTATGCAGTATTTGTCCTTTTGTGACTGAGATATTTCACTCAGCATAATGTCCTCCAGGGTCACTCATGTTGTGTAATATTCTGTGAGTTCCTTTTTTTAGCACTGCGTAGTATTACACTGTGTGTATATGCTATAGTTTTTCCTATCGAGTCATTTGTTGATGGGCACTTGGGTAGTTCCTTCTCTTTGCTATTGTGAATAATGCATAAACATGGGCATGCATACATCTGTCTGAATGGCAGGCAGCTCTGATTTCTTTATAGTCCTAGTAGTGAAATTCAGGATCAAATGGTATTTCTATTTCAAACTTTCCGAGAAAGCTCTAGACTGCCTTCCATAGTGGTTTCCCACTAAGCAGTGAATAAGAGTCCCAATCTCTCCACAAACTTACTAGCAATTATTGTTTGCTTCCCTGTTGAACTTTGCTACTGTTGCTGGGGTTAGATGGTATCTTTATAGTTGTTTTGATTTGCATCTCTCTAATAGGTAGAAATTTTGAGCATTTCTTCATGTGTTTGTTTGGCATCTGAATGTCCTTTTTGGTGAAGTGTAAAATATTTTAAAAAGTGATGAAGTTATCTACAACCAGGAGAAGATAAAATAGATGAATGGGACCTTCTAAGAATCAAATCCCTATGCACCTCCAAAAACTTCTCCAATAGAGTAAAAAGGGAAGCCACAGACTGGGAAAAAATATTTGGTAATGACATGCCAGATAAGGGACTTATATCCGGAATTTATAAAATACTTGAACACCACAATAAGATAAAGGTAAATAATCCAATAGAAAAATGGGCACAGGATATGA
>NW_006399872.1:9157697-9159739 GCF_000299155.1 Elephantulus edwardii
GGGAAGGGAGAAAATTGCGGCAATGAATGAATGGAAATCCAAAACCTCTGTAAAAATAAATAAATATAAAAGAAAAGTGATGAAGTTATAACCAAGGTATGTAGCTTTGGAGGAATATTGTGAAGACACAAAAAATTTGACTTTGTAAAATAGCAGAATTTCAGTGGTTCGAGGAGAAAGGAATGATTAATCTAATTTCCCCCCCCTATATAATCTAGGTTATTTTTTTTTTTTAACTTTAGCTGTGAAAACCATTTCCACAACGGCTAGTCCCTAAGTAACTGCAAACACTGATAGTTTGCAACTGCACACTACTACACTTTCAGTGATATTTGCAATCTGAAATCAGCTACAGTGAAAGAAGCATTTACCCCTAGGAAACTTTGCAACACAGATCAGAGGTATCCTGTACCCTCATTGACTTTTGCCAATAAGCCATTGATTTTTCCACTGCCAACTGAGTTGATTCATTTCTATTCATAACAAACCTACTGAATAGGACTTTCCTTGTAAACTGCACTGACCTGCCATAATTGAAGCTTCAGTTACCTGAGGAACTTCGCTTTGTGAAACATTTAATTCCTCAAGCAAGAACAGGTGAATATCATTGCTGCAGAGTGAAGTTATGACAATTTGTTACCTATTCCTTTTTTCCATTGGCATTTCTTTGTATAGATATGTGGCTGTTTCCACTGGGATAATCCCTCTCTGTTTTAGTTGAAACAACTTCTCTCCACAAGATGGTTCTGTTTTTATTTTATGTATGTATGTATTTATGTGTGTGTGTGTGTGTGTGTGTGTGTGTGTGTGTGTGTGTAATGTCAAATCGGATCTGACTGGTACAGGAGGAGATTGTTCCTCCTTCTCCAGCAGAGCATCTGGTGGATTTGAACCACGTACCTCTGGAATTGCAGTGCAGCTTCTTGCCACTAGGCCACCTGAGCTCCCTAAAATGGTTCTGTTTTTCCCCTTGCCCCCACTAGGTAATAAATATCTGGCACACTGAAAAAGTGAGGTCCAATATTGTTGTCCATCTTTACAACAATATGGTTATTTGAATTTAAAATTCCTTTTTAAAATTAAAATACAGTTCCTCATTTGCACCACACAACAACATATATACATACATATATATATCATGACCATGGTACAACTAAGATGTAATAATTAAAAAAATCCCCATCATTCAGCAGCTCTTCTTTATATAGATAGAATAGCAGTTTCTCAAATTACTTTTGCATGTCTCTCCTTCATCAACTCAACTATTTGCCCTTACCTTACCCTCTGATGTAATCTGTCCTTGAATTCTTTAGTATCAATTCCTTGATCTTTTATCACATCTTAAAAGCACAAAAGAAAAGATGGAACAAGAAGAGAGTTTGTTCTAAACCCCATAATTAGCTTTTTTTAAGGTGAAGCATGCTTTGCCCAAAATTACCAAATGTCCTGAATGTTACTAGAATTCAAGAGTCCTTGTATTGAAAGCAGTCAGTCAAAAAGTCAAAGTCATTGTCGTGGAGATAACAGAGAAAGTAAACTAAATTGGGCATATTCTTAAAGCTATTGCTAAATTTGGGGATTAAAAAATTTTTTTTAATGCTAGAAGGAACTATTCAAGGA
The DNA here is from genome assembly GCF_000299155.1 of Elephantulus edwardii. Taxonomy (NCBI): domain Eukaryota; kingdom Metazoa; phylum Chordata; class Mammalia; order Macroscelidea; family Macroscelididae; genus Elephantulus; species Elephantulus edwardii. The sequence continues at coordinate 9,159,318 of NW_006399872.1, forward strand.
CATGAAATGCATATAATTCATCTTGAATTTCAGGGTGTAAATGAAAGGCACATTTACTTAAAAAAAGGAAGATCACACATATGGCTTATTGAAAGGCTTTTGATTCTGTCTCATGGAATTCTAATAGAAGTTTTAAAACTACACCCAATCCAACTGCACCTTACTATAGTACTGGTAAGGAAGTGTCTAGTAGAGGGATGTGAATATAGAATAGAATTCACTGGAAGGACCTAAAATCTTTAAACCAATTAATGCCTTATTTAATCACTTGCCAATAAATTGTACAAAACAGATGAAACATTATTATTTTTTTATAATTTTTTTAATTGGGAAAAACATATTGGGGGTACAAGGAGGTGAGGGTTGGGGGCAGGAGGGGGAGGATGGGCCAGGATGCAGTTGCAGAGCTGCACAGTTTGGTC
>NW_006399872.1:9160119-9171392 GCF_000299155.1 Elephantulus edwardii
GACGGCTCGCCCTGGGCAGGGGGCCGAGGGCAGCCCGCCCCAGGCAGACGGCCATGACGGCTCGCCCTGGGCAGGGGGCCGAGGGCAGCCCGCCCTGGGCAGAGGGCCGTGACGGCTCGCCCCAGGCAGGGGGGAAACATTATTGTTAATTAGCAGATACCTCTTTCTTTTACTTTAAACAAACAAGAAGGGAATACAAAGTTTCCAAGAGTTAACTTCTTCCTCTGGAGGAATTTACAATTATATCCAGGAGGTTGAACACTCTAAAATGAAAAATATTTAAGAATTATTGAAAAAATACTTAAGAAATATTTACAATATCAGTTAAAAGGATTTAAATGAAAACATTTTAATAGAATATTATAAATATTATATACATCTAATTAACAGAATAGAGAACTGTCTGTTGGACATTTCCACAATGAAAATTAGATAAATCACTACTTTCTCCCCAATATTTTATCCTGCTTTCCAAAATCAATCCCTCTCCTGACTGATGTTCTGAAGTGAATATATTTTTCCCAGTATCAGGATTAGCTATATTGGAATCATCCCTGTCTTTCCACCCTTCTCTTTCTTTATAGGTCTCCTTTTCTATTTCTTTAGCCCTTTAAATGCAAATTACACCTTAAATTTTATAATATTTTGTGCTTACAATATTATATGTTTATTTGTTAGCATAACCACTGTATGAGTTAGTTAACATTTCATCATTTAACAAGTATTTGTTAGAGACCTGAAAGGCTATAGGTATGTAAATAAGGAAGTAGACCAGATAGGCTAAATGACTTGCCAGAGGTGACAGGAATCCTAATTACCAGTCCCGTGATTCTAATGTCAGCATTCTCTTCATTGCACTATGTTGCCTCTCATCATCTCATACTTTTACCATTACTGTAGCTTCCTAGTGGGTTTCTCTTCCTTCTCCAGCTCTTTTGCATGCCACCATCAGATTAAAGCTATGTAAAATGTAGCTTACTGTTTATAATGTACAACAAAATCTTCAAAGGTTTTCTATTTTGATAGATTAAATATTAGAACTTTACTTCTGCTTTTGTATTTTTAATCTGTAATCAAACTAATTTGAACATGTCTATGACTTCCCTTTATATATTTTCAAGTTCTGTGGACTTTGCTTTTAGCAGTATTTTCTTCTTTTGCTTTAAAAATCTCTGAGAGGGACTTAGAAATTTATATACTAAACATCATCTAGACTGAAAAACTGTACAACAACTACTTTTTAAAAAAAATTTAGTGTGTGAGGAAGATAACAAACAACAATTAAAAAAAAAAGAGTTCTTTGGAGCATTATTTCTGATCATCTTGATCAACCAGAAAAGCTGGACTGAAAAAATCAAACCAAACCAACAAGAAAACAATCACACATCTGTAAGGACAAGACAAGGCAGAGAGATACCCTCAGTGTTTGGAATCCCTTTCCTCTAAAAGAGTGCCTGGCTCTTTCAAACAGCTTTTTACAAATTCACAGAACTAGGTAGGAATGGAAAGAGAGAAAATGGGGCTTTAGGAATCACTAGGCACTCAGGTGGCAGAGTGCATAATGTGCTTGGCTGCCAGCCAAAATGTCAGCTGTTTGAACCCACCAGCTGCTCTGTCGGAGAAAGATGGGGAGTCTCTTTCCAAAACGATTTATACCTTCAGAAACCCAATGGATGAATTGGAATTGTCTGGACTGTAGTGCTTTTTTGTTTTCTTTAAGGGAAGAAACAAACAACTCGGGCTTCAGTTAAGAAACCAAAAGACTGCACTTTAGGTGTCAGGATGAACCAAAAACTCAAAGGAACCAAGCCACTTTTGGCTCTTCTTTGTTTAAATGATCGAAGTCTGCTTCTGGTCTCAGTCTAGATCCCCAACAGAAGCAAAAGAAATCTTCTCTATAGTAAAGTAGAGGCTCAAAGTATTGCCATAATGTTTTATGTGTAATATCCTGTACACAAAGGGCCCTGGCAGTGCAACAGTTGAGCAGCTGTAGTGCTAACTCAGAAATGGATAGTTCAAACATACCAACTTCTCTTCAGGAGAAAGACACGGCAATGTGCTTGTATAAAGTTTATAGCCTGGAAACCCTATGGGGGCAGTTTTACTTTGTCCTGGGACTGCTTCAGTGTCCTGTTGTTGTTGCTGTTATGTGCCATCAAATTGACTATGACTCATAACAACAATAGTTCTGAACCCTGCCCTATCTTGAGCCAGTCTCACTGTCTTTGACAGACCTGCCCCCATTGCCATAGTCATTGTGTCAATCCATCTCCTTCAGGGTCTTCCTTTCCTGTGCTGACCCTCTACCCTTACAAGCATGATGTTCTTCTCCAAGGACTGGTTCCTCCTAGCAACATGCCAAAAGTTTGTGAGATAGAGTTTCAAAATCCTTGCCTCCAAGGAGTAGCTAGGTTTCACTCTTTCTAAGATGGACCTGTTTGTTCTCTTGGCAGCCCATGGTATGTTCAGTACTCAACATTGATTTGTTTTGTGTCATCCTTAGTCATTGTCCAGCTTTCTGATGCATAGCATACAATTGCAAAGTCCATGGCCTGAGTCAGGTACATTTTAGATTCTAGACTGACATCTTTGCTCTTTGGCACCCTGGAGAGATCCCTGACAGCAGAATTCTTCAATGTAATTAATCTTTTTATTTCCTGACTGCTGATGCCAAGAGTGTTGATTGCGGATCTGAGCAAGAACAAAATTCTTAACACCCTCTGTTTCTTAATCATCTTTCATGATGCTGCCAATTGACCCAGTGATGAGAATCTTTGTTTTCTTGATGTTAAGATGCAATCCATATTGGGTAGTCATTGATGTTCTGCAGCCAACACTTCAAGTCCTCTTCAGATTCAGCAAGCAAAGGTCTGTCATGTGCATATCACAGGTAGTTGATGAGTCTTCCTTCAATCCTGGTGCCACATTCTTCTTTGTAAAGTCAAGCCTCCTGAATTATCTGTTCTGCATTGAAAAAATATAGAGAAAAGACACATCCCTGACACACTCCATTTTTTTTTTTTAAATTTTGAACCATGCAGTGTTCTCTTTCTCTGTTCTGAGGACTACTTCCTGATCTAAGTATAGATTTCACATGAGCTCCATCAAGTGTTCTAATATTTCCATTCTTCTCAATGTTGGCCACAATTTGTTGTGATCCATACAGTCAAATGCCTTGGTAGTAAATAAAGCACAAATAGACATTCTTCTGGTACTTTCTGCTTTCAGCCAAGGTCCATTTGCCATTGGCAATGATACCTTTAGTGTCATGGCCTCTTCTAAACCGAGCTTATATTTCTGGCAGTTCTCTGTTGATATACTGTTCTAGTTGTTTTTGGATACTCTTCAGCAAGTTTTTGTTTTCATATGGTATTTGTAATATTGTTTGATAATTTCCATACTTTGTTGGATCATCTTTTTTGGAAGTAGGAATAAATATGGATCTTTTCCAGTCAAATGGCCAGGTAAATGTCCTTCAGATTCCTTGGCACAACCTGGTAAGCACACCCATCGCTTCATCTGTTTGTTGAAACATGTCACTTAGTGTTCCACAAATTCCCAGGGCCTTATTTTTTGCCAATTCCTTCAAAGCAGCTTGAACTTCCTCCTTCATTACCATTGCTTCTTGATTATATACTATTTCATAAAATTGTTCTTTGTTGGCCAATTCTTCAGTTCCTTCAGCTTAAGAAATGCCAGGCAAGTTAGTTCCTTTTGATTTTCTGACTCCAGCTCTTTGCACATTTTGTTGTAATACTTTGCTTTGCCTTCCTGCACTGCCTTTGAAATCTTCTGTTTGACTCTTTAACTTCCTTATTTCTTCCCTTTTTTTAGCTTCTCACTGCTCTAGTGCATTACTCAGAGTCTCTTCTGATATCCCTGTTGGTCTTTTCTTCTCCTCTGTCTTTGTATTTGTATCTTTTGCATTCTTCATGGATGATATCCTTAATATCATGGTTGCCTAGTGGAAAGGAATTGTGCTGTCAACTTAAAGACACGGTTCGAATTTGCCAGCTACTCAACAGGAGAATGTTGAGCAATCCACTTCCATGCAATTTACTGCCTCTGAAAACCCGCTGGAGGCTCAGCTATGAGTCAACTCCAACTTGACGGCAATGAGAAGATATGGGAGTCAGGAGTGGGGAGACTAAAGAGGAAAGAAATGATATCATGATTGAATTCCGAAGACCATGTTGTGAAAAATCATCATTATGAAAAATTGGAGGATGACCACATAAGATCATAAAATAAATAATGACTATATCATTGCAAAACCATAAAAATCATATCATTGTATAACTGCCAAACCATTGAGAATCATAGTCTAACCAGTTTGACACATAACCTTCCATCATAGCTGGAGTTACTTTTGCCTCATATTTGAGCATTTGTTTCTTCCAGGTGTACTTTGTTATTATACTAAACAGTTGTTGCTGTTATGTGCTGTGGAGTGGACTATAACTCATAGTGAACCTATGAACAGCAGATCAGAATCTTGCCTTATCTTGCTCCATTCTCATGATTTCTTTGTGCTCTAAGCCCTTGTTACAGTCACCGTGTCAGTCCCTTATTTTGAGAATCTTCCTTTCTTTATCTGACCTTCCTCCTTTCCCTGCATGATATCTTTATCCAAAGCCTCTGCTGATAACATGTCCAAAGTATTTAGGTAAGATTTTTTTTTTTAATTCTGTTGTAAATGTGAAAAGTTGCAACATGAGATAGTTGATAAGTGACAGATGTGTGTGTAGCATTTAGGGAAATTACAAGGCCCATTTCTTTAACTTAGAACTCTACCACTTTAGTTCCACAGAGAAAAGAGAAGTTACCACTATCAAGAAGAAGAATTGTGAAGTCTTCACTTAGAACTAATGACCTTTAGTCAAGTTCAAAATATCCTGAAATGGATGGAGGCAGAGGAATAAATACCTGTGTTTGCCCTTACTGTGCAGTCTCTTCTCATTCACTACCAGTTCATCAAGACTGATGACTTGGGGTGGATTCAGTCATACCCTCATCTGAAACAAAAAAACATTAGTCACTCTACAATTGTTCACATAAATTGTGTTGTAGTTGTTGTTGTTTACCGTAGAGTCGGAACTGACCTGTAGCTGACCCTCTTGTGGGTTTTCAGAAACAGTTGATCTCTCAAGAGATTGAACCTTCCTTCTCCCGCAGAGCAACTGGTGGCCTCGAACCACGTGCCTTTGGGATTACAGCACAGCTTCTTGCCACTAGGCCATCATAGCTCCCTTCACATAAATGAGTGAAGAAAACAAACAGGTAATAAAATATAACTGTTTTTTCACAGAACCTGTTTTTCTACTGATCTTGAAGCCTGGAGTGATAAGCACTACTGATTTCTTCCTTTACCCGTTCCAGGTTTCTCTCACTCTTTGCCCAGGTTAAATGTGCTTAAGTGTAAATTAAATGTAAAATGTAGGTTAAATTTAAATTGCACTTTGTCCTGTGGAGTAGCTGGTGAATTTGAATGGTGTTCCTTGGGATTGCAGCACAGCTTCTTAACCACTTGGCTACCAGAGCTCCCTGGGTTCCTATAGTTTTATCTTTTTTTTTTTTTGCTGAACTATGATCATGAGAGTACCAAGAAGTATTGCAGTGAATACTTTACATTCTATATAGCTCTTTATATAATGGAATGGAATTCAAATGGCATTCCTTACGTAAGTCAATGCAATGATTCCCTTATAAGTCTTCCTGGCAACTATTCTCTTAGCTACTAGGAACTCCAAACCCATTAATTCCAAGATGTCAAGGACAAAAAAAAATTAAATAGGTCAGTAGTTAGGGACCTTTCTGAATTAATGAGGAGCAATGATGTTAGTTTGAGGACTAAGGTGCTCCTGATTTAGACCATGATCTTTTTGATAACTTGCTATGTTGTTGAGAGCTGGACAATGAATAAGGATGACAGAAGAAAAATTGATGCCTGTAAACTATGGCACTAGAGAAGAGTACTAAAAATTCTCATGAACTGTCAAAAGAACAAACTGATACATCTTGGAGAAGGTGAAGTCAGAGTGATTCTTGGAAGAAAGGATGGCAAAGTTTCATCTCAGATACTGTGGGCATGTTGCCAGAAGAGGCTATTTTTTCAGAGAAGCACATGATTGGAAGGTTGCTGGGGTGACAAAGGAGACAAGACCCTTAACAAGGTGGACTGACACTGTGACTGCAATAATGGGCTTGAATGTGTCAGAGATTGTGAGGATGGCAAAGGGTAAGGCAGAGTTCAGAAGAGTTCAGGTCTGTTATTCATAGAATCACTGTGCTAATACTCAACTCTGCAGCACCTAACAACAATAAGTTATTACAGAGAATTTTTTAAAATGTGTACATATCCAGACAGAAAGATATATGCAAGAATGCTTATAATAGGATTCTGCATAAACCAAATAGTAGAAATATTTCCAATATCCATAAAAAGTAAAATGGCCAAATAACCACAGTATATTCATAAAATTAAATACTATACATCAGTGAATATTAATTAACTACTATAACATTGATGGATCTCAGAAACATAAGGTTGGTTAAATGAGGGAACCAAACACAGAAAATGACATTATGCATGACTCAATTTATATGAAACGAGCCATTCACAAACTTAATCTATGGTGTTAGAATGCAGAAGGTTAAGAGGCAGCTTTGAGGAAGAAAATTAAGAGGCAGCTTTAAGGATACTGATAGCATTCTAGTTGTTGATGTGGATGGTAATTACGTAGTTGTCATATGAGTCACTGTGCTGAACAATTATATTTGTACACTTATCTATATACTTTCATTAAAAATCCCGTGTGTGTGTGTGTGTGTGTGTGTGTGTGTGTGTGTGTGTATCTCCTTCTGTATGCAATACAAAAGGGATACTAGTGATATGTGTAATGTATTGGACAGCAATTGAAATCTGCCAGCCACTAGGGAAGAGACAGATGAGCAATTTCCTTCTTTAAAGATTTATATCTTCAGAAATCCAATGGAGGGTTGCTGTGACTCTAAACAGTTGGTGGTATGAAATGTATCATTTTTCTCTGGCTGCCTTTAATATTTGTTCTCTCTAAGTTTTGTCAGTTTGGCTGTAATTTTCACTGTTATTTTCCTGCTTATAGCTCATTGAGATTCTTGGATCTTTAATTTTGTGTATTCCACCAATTTGGAAAATATTCTGCTAATATTTCTTTTTAAATTATGGATTGTTGTTGTTGTTGTTGTTATGTGCTGTCAAGTCGTTTGCGACTCATAGCGACCCTATGTACCACAGCCCTAAACCGTGCTCTATCCCATGCCAACCTCATTGCCTCTGACACATCCATCCCGATTACCCCAGTCACTGAATCAATCCACCTCATAGAGGGTCTTCCCCTCCTGCGCCGTCCCTCCACTCTACCCAGCATGATATCCCTCTCTAAAGACCTGTCTCTCCTTACAACATGTCCAAAGTATGTCAGGCTTCACCTGACATACTTTGGACATGTTATGGATAGATACACAAAAAGTTGAGGGACTACTCACATGGCCAGACTTGCATACCTCTGGAAGTAATAGTATCATATATTGATAATTGGTTTTAGGTATACACTGCATCCTAAATCTGCAGGTGGCTGTTTTCTAGATGGTCTCATAAATGGAACTAACTTGTCATTTGTTCTTTCCATGTTCTTGTCCAGTTTATCAACTCATGAGCCATTGCATATACTTACCTCAGGCCATACCTCTTAAAGTTGTTTCAAATGCTTCATTGATTCCAGAACACTAATGAGTAATGTTGTGGTGCAGTGACCATCACATCCAACTATTACCAGCTCACTGTGAAGATCTTTCTATGAACGAAGACCTATACTTTTCCAATAACTGGTCAAGGGACCTTCCTGTGAAGTCAAAGTTATGGGTTAAGGAAGAAATACTTATGGAACAGAAGCAGCGACTGTAGGCAAGAGAGATACCTGCTCATTTGGTTTAGTGATGGTGGAGGGTCCAGAGCCTAATACAATGAGTTGCTGTTGTGTCCATCCAGTTATACAGTTTAGTGGATCAGATAATCTGGTTCAGAATGAGGATTTTTATTCACAGGTGTTTTATGTCCCATGGTTCTATCTTTAACAAGTAACAGCAGCAAATCAGGAGCTTTTTTCTTTTAAAAAAGCTACTCGCTGGAAAAGATAAAGCTATATTCCAGAAACCTAGTAGTTGTAATTCTCATATTGGAACTTGCCAGAGACTTCATAAAATATCTCTGTTACATTCCTTTTAGGTACCACTGGATCTGCTGGATCATAAAACTAATTGGCAAGACAGTTTGCTGTGGCCCTACTCAAAACTAGTAGTCTTCCAGTTACCCAGAAAATAGATCACAGCATCTTATTTAAATGTGCTTCCAAAAATCAAAGAGGCTTGCCAAACATTTTGCCTTTTCCTTTATCATGACAAACAAAATTCTGTCTTACTTGAATAGTTATCTTTATATGTCTGAGACCATTGGACCTATAGAAATTTGCAGCAGACCTTTGAATTTTCACAGGGTTTATTCTCTTATCAAAGCTTGAGAAGTACTTACTGCCTCATGCTCATCAGAACGAGATAACAATTTCATGTCTGCCTTGAACCATGTAATATATGTAAAATGTCAAGACGATGAAGACTCTTAAAGATTATATCATGACAGAATAGGAGAAGTGACACAAACCTGAGACAAGACACTAATATCTTATTGTTTTCACTGCCATTTAAATGCATTCTTCTTTTGATTTTCTTTATGGATTGGAATTGGGGTGAGGAATATTTGTAGATAAAAAACTGTATATCATGTCAAGGTCCACATTAATCTCTATTAGTTTATGAAGCTATCACAACTGCATCTGCAACTGAAATCACCACATGAGTAAGCTTTACAGTAATCACCTGTTGTTCTTCACAGTCCATATGATTTTTACACTGTCATTCTCTATGACCCATGGGTAACCAGACAGGCAATTTAAATGGGAATGTGGTATGAGTCATCATGCTGACATTCTAGCACTAATCTCTGCAATTTTCCAATGGCTGTAGTATGGCTTTTTATTTGTTATTATATGAGGGTGTGTAAAGTTCAGTTCTGATCTTCTATTGACCTGTTTCTATTATAACAACACTCATTCTGTGGGACAGGAAACAAAAATGAAGATTGATTCTCTTATTTGAATATACCTATTCTTATCACAGGGAGTTCTGATAGTGTACTAGGTAAGGAGTTGTGTCCATCCAAGCCAAAGGTGGGTGATTTGAATCCATCAGTTGGTCCATGGAAGAAAGATGGGGATTCTCCTCCTATGTGATTATGCTGTTATTGTTGTTGTTGTTAAGTGCAGTCGAGTCGCAGGTGACTCACAGCAACCCTATGAAGGAGAGTCCTCAACGCTTGGGTGTCTTTCATCCACTCTCCAGGTTCATAGGGTTTCCGGAGGCAAGCTATTACGGAAGCGGATGCCACTCCTGCTTCCAAGCTTGTTTTAATCAGGGAGCTCCACCACACTCTCTGTCCTCATAGGGTGACCAACTATTAACACATTTGACACATCAGTGTCACAGTGTTCAGCCTCACAGCAACCACAAGTTACCACTGTACGGCAAATTGTATACCAGGGTTATACGACCTAGAGGAATGTCTGAAAAAAACAATGAAAGACAGGCCCGAGGGCCGCAGGTTAGAAGTCACCCACCTTTGACTTGGTAGCATCACTTTCTGCCCACTGGGCCAGCTGATCTCTCCCTCTATGTAGATGTTATTGTGTGTGATTATAGGCTCTGAAAACCCACTAGAATATCAGCTATGAGTGGATTCTGACTCGACAGCAATGGGCATTCTTACCATACTATGACTTGAAGCATTTAGTAAAGAAGATAAAAGACTACAGTCTTCAATATGGATTACATTTCAGCATCAAGGAAAAAAACCCTGAAACTGTCTTGACCACTGAACCAATAGAGAACATCATCACAGATAAAGAAAAGATTGTCAATGATTTCATTATACTTGGATCGTCAATCAATATCCATGGTAACAACAATGAAGAAATCTAAAGATATGTTGTATTGGGAAAATCCGCTGTCAAGAACATAGTCTCTTTCTCTTTCCAAGTCCACTCCACTATGGAGCCTTCACTCTGGACTTCTTTAATGACAAGAATACCCATTCATATATCCGTTTTAAACAGTTCTCACCCTCATCTGTTTCAAGGCATACATCATTCCTCCACTCCTTTTCTGTCTTCCCTCAACCGTGATGTCAGTCTCGTTTTAAAACAGTGGCCCTATATTTGTCCTTTTGTAACTGAGATATTTCACTCAAAATAATGTCCTCCAGGGTCTTCCATTTTGCATTATATTTCATGAGTTGTTTGTTTTTCAGTGCTGCATAGTATTCAATTATGTGAATATACCACAGCTTCTCTATCCATTTGTTTGTTGATGGGCACTTGTGTTGTTTCCAGCTCTTTGCTATTGTGAACAAAACCGCAATAAACATGGGTGTGTATATATCTGCTTGGGTGGCTGTTATGGTTTCTTTAGGGTAAATTCCCAGTAGTGGAATTGCTGGGTCAAATGGTATCTCTATTTGTAAATTTTTGAGAAAGCACCACACCACCTTCCACAGTGGGTGCACCATTTTATATTCCCACCAACAGTAAATAAGGCTTCCAATTTCTCCACAACCTCGCCAGCATTTGATGTTTACTGTTCTGCTAAATTTTGCTATACTGACTGGGGTGAGATGATATTTCATAGTGGTTTTGATTTGCATTTCTCTTAGAGCTAGGGATTTTAAACATTTCTTCATGTGCTTGTTTGCTGTCTGAATGTCTTCTTTGGTGAAGTGTCTGTTCATATTCTGTGCCCATTTTTTAATTGGGTTATTTCCCTTTATCTTGTTGTGGTGCTCCAGTATTTTACCAGAAGCACGTGACATCCGTTCTGGCAGAAAGGTCAAAACAGAGGCTGGGATCTGACTGGCTGGAGTTGGGCGTCTCACACGAAAGCTGCCAGACCCCCGCAGACCTCCCAATCTTCCCAGGTAATCGGAGACACCAGAAGCATGTGACATCTGTTCTGGCCCGAGGGCCACAGGCCCTCGGGCCAAGAAAAACCTATCTACATAGCAATTCTACAGGATGCATCACCTTTGACCAATAAATATTGCGACTAAACTTCAGAGACACTGATCCCAACATAAGGAACTACCATCAGCTGATGTGTTTGAAATCACAGAAGCCATGGAAGCTTCA
>NW_006399872.1:9174497-9178912 GCF_000299155.1 Elephantulus edwardii
CCCTCTATGAGGTGGATTGATTCAGTGACTGGGATAATTGGGATGGGAGTGTCAGAGACAGTGCGATTGGCACAGGACAGAGCAGAGTTTAGGGCTATTGTACATAGGGTCGCTATGAGTCGCAGGCGACTCGACGGCACATAACAACACAACAACAACAACAGATATAAGTCTCTTGTCTGATGTGTCATTACCAAATACTTTTTCCCAGTCTGTGGCTTCCCTTTTTATCCTGCTGGAGAAGTTTTTGGATGTGCATAGAGATTTGATTTTTAGAAGGTCCCATTCATCTATTTTCTCTTCTGGTTGTAGATTTTTCAGGCAGCTTGGAATACTGTTTATGTTATGGATTAGGACTTCTAGAGTTCTTCCAAGCTTTTCTTTAATGAAGTTTATAGTCCTTGGTTTTAGTCCTAGGTCCATAATCCACTTTGAATTGATTTTTGTATACGGAGTGAGGTGTGGATCTTGCTTGAGTTTTCTGCAGATAGTTTTCCAATTATGCAAGCACTATTTCTTAAAGGCTGTCATTTCCCCACTTAACTGACTTCATCTCCATGTCACAAATCAGTTGACAATAGGTAGATGGGCTGATTTCCGGGTTCTGAATTTTATTCCATTGATCTATGTGTCTGTCATTGTACCAGTACCACACTGTCTTAACTACCATGGCCGTATAGTAGGATTTGAAATCAGGGAGTGAGATGCTGCCTACCTAGAAAGGATGTCAGACCTAATCCAAGTCATGGTCTTTTCAGTTGCTTCTTATGTAGCTGAAAGTTTGATAAGGAAGACCAAAGAAGAAACTTTGGCTTTTCCCCATCTTGTAAGATGGCCGGTGAAAAGCCACACTCCAGGGAAGAGAAGCCGGAGGCCAAGCCTGAAACCAAGAAGGCTGATGCTAGGGGGAAAGTGAAGAAGTCAAGGACAAAGGCAAAATGCCCAAGGAGGGGATGCCCCACTGCAGCTGCAATCTTGTCCTAGTCTGAGGAATTGGCAGGTATGCCCAGTTGGCCATGTATTCCAGAAAGACCCTGTACAAGAGAAAATACTCGGTCACTAAGTTCAGAGTTGAAAAGAAGGAGGAGAAGGTTCTTACTACTGTCACAAAACCAGTTGGTGGTAATAAGATTGGTGGCACCCAAGTGGTGAAACTTTGCAATGAAGACGTGCCTCGGAAGCTGCTGAGCCACGGCTTGTCATTGCCACCTCCACTAAAGCTGGCATCAGTGCTATGAAAATCCCAAAGCATCTCACTGATGCTTACTTCAAGAAGCAGGAACTGTGGAAGTCCTGACACCAGAACGGTGAGATCTTCAACACAGAGAAGGAGAAATATGAGATTACAGAGCACCACACGGTTGATTAGGAAGCTGTGGACTCCCAAATTTTGCAAAAAATCAGAGCCATTCCTCAGCTCAAAAGCTACCCGTGGTCTTTATTCTCCCTCACCAATGAGTTTATTCTCACAGATTGGTTCTAGATTTCTTGCAAAAGACCTAAATAAATAACTGTTTTTTCATCATTTTTTTATTTTAATAATTTTAATGAACATTTGCAGAGATTTTGGATTTCCGTTCATTCATTGTTGCACTTTTCTCCCTGTCCAGCCCTCCCAAAATTATACATTACAGCTTTGAGGTTATTGCACTTGAATTCAGAGACCATCTCAATAACACATTTAAGGCATTGAACACTAATGACTTAAGATCAGATTGATGGTATACAATATTGAGGATATAATATGTGAAGAAAGGAAAAATTTATTAAGAAGAAAAGAAAGAAAAGAGAAAAATAGATATCAGAACAGAAGAAAACTTGAAATTTGTGTTTGTATATAAAGCAGCTAATATGAGTGGAAGAAACAATGAAATACAAGAGCTGAATGGAAGTTTTTTTAGGGTTTTTTTATTGCAAATTACTTTTTTATTGAGATTTTAATTAAAGTTTAGAAAGAACTTGGGTTTCCAATTGTTAATTGTTGCACATTTTCCTCCCTGCCCCCTTTTGTCAAGATCATTTTTTTCCTTTGGGAAAAAAGATCTTTCATTGTTGTATAGTCTCCGAGCCTCACCCCAGACCATTCTACTATACAGCTCTTATTCTTGACTCTTGTCATGCCAATAATACCTCATCATATATTTCTTTTATACAGTTCTCTCCCTCGTCTGTTTCAACGCTGTGTAGATTATTTATCCCCTCTTTTCTTAGTTTCCCCAGCCTCCATGTCAGTCCTGTTTTATAACAGTAGCATTATGCCATACTTGTCTTTTGTGTGACTGAGATAGTTCACTCAGCATAATGTCCTCCAGGGTCACCTGAGTGGAGGATTTTAAGAGTGACTCAAGAAGACAAAGTAGTCTAATGAAATTCTCAAAGACCTAGAGTTAGAAACCAAAAGGGAACAACCTGCTTGACATTTCTCAAAAATAAAGCACTGAAGAAAATATTCAAGGCTTAAGATTTGATACTGAAGGCTTTGATGGGGGAAAAGCCTGAATAATGCAGGAAACCATGTAGTGTTTCCTTGCTCTGTTTTGATGACTGCCCCCTGATCCAAATATAGGTTTCACATAAGCATGATCAAATGTTCTGGGATTCCCATTCTTCTCAAATTTAACTACAGTTTATTGTGATCCACACAGTCAAATGGCTTTGCATAATCAATGAAACACAGATAGACATTCCTCTTGTACTTCTTGCTTTCAGCCAAGATCCATCTAACATTAGCTACAATATGCCTAGTTCCACAGTGTCTTCTAAACCCAGCCTGTACTTCTGGTAGTTCTTTGTTGATATGCTGATTCAGTAATTTTTTGGATAATCTTCAGCAGAATCTTGCTTGTGTGTGATAGTAATGATATTGTTTGATAATTTCCGCACTCTGTCAGATCATCTTACTTTGGAATGGGAACAAATATAGATCTTTTCCAGTCAGTTGGCCAGGTGATTGTCATCCAGATTTCTTAGTCATCAGAACAGAGCAAGGGATCACTGCATGATTCAGAATTGGGAAGGATGTACACCAGGGATGTGTCTTATCACTATGCCTTTTCAATCTATATGCAAAACATTATCTGGGAGGCTGGGCTGTATAAAGAGAAATGTGGCATCAGGATTGGAGGAAGACTCATCAACAATCTGCGTTATGCAGATGACAAAACCCTGTTTGCTGAAACAGGGGAGGACCTCCTGAAGTGCTTGCTGCAGAAGGTCAAGGACTGCAGCCTTCAATATGGATTGAAGCTCAATATTAAAGAAAATAAAGATTCTCACCACTGGGCCAATTAGTATCATGATAGATGGTGAAGAAACTGGGATTGTTAATAGCTTTAGTTTACTTGGCTCCACGATCAATCAACACTTTTGGCACCAGCAGCCAGGAAATGAAAAGACGTATTGTGATCTCTTCTTCCGTGGGCTAGGGCCGGTATGGTCTGAAATCCACAACCCTTTACTCTAGAGTCCTAGTCAACCTGCGTCCTGCATTCGGGTTGGATATTGAAGAAGGAGGATGTGTCAGTTTGAAAGTCCTCCTACCTCAATTCCGAGTTGGATCATGGATTCAGTTTTAATCTTTTAATTGGGGAGTAAGATCAGAAATCTTTATTCTTAATTTAGGGTGATACGGGTTGACATTTGGGCCCTTTAAAGGAAGAATGACTTAACTTTATGCTGCTCCCGTGTTTGAAGGAGGACAAAAAAAGTCCCACCTGGCAACATTTCCGTAACGTCTTCAGTAGAAAACACCAGGAACTCATTATACAATGACGAACGGAGGCAGCATTAACAGTTCTACACACTTATTGGATCTCTTAGATGAACCAATTCCAGGTGTAGGTACATATGATGATTTCCATACTATTGATTGGGTACGAGAGAAATGTAAAGACAGAGAAAGGCACAGACGGATCAACAGCAAAAAGAAAGAATCAGCATGGGAAATGACAAAAAGTTTATATGATGCGTGGTCAGGATGGCTAGTAGTAACATTAACAGGATTGGCTTCAGGAGCATTGGCTGGATTAATAGACATTGCTGCTGATTGGATGACTGACCTAAAAGAGGGTATTTGCCTCAGTGCGTTGTGGTACAACCATGAACAGTGTTGTTGGGGATCTAATGAAACAACATTTGAAGAGAGAGATAAATGTCCACAGTGGAAAACATGAGCAGAACTAATCATAGGTCAAGCAGAGGGTCCTGGTTCTTACATCATGAATTATATAATGTACATTTTCTGGGCCTTGAGTTTTGCCTTTCTTGCAGTTTCCCTAGTAAAGATATTTGCTCCATATGCCTGTGGCTCTGGAATTCCAGAGATTAAAACTATTTTGAGTGGATTCATCATCCGAGGTTACTTGGGAAAATGGACTTTAATGATTAAAACCATCACTTTAGTACTTGCCGTGGCA
>NW_006399872.1:9181391-9182245 GCF_000299155.1 Elephantulus edwardii
CTTTACAATCATTTGCTATGCATAAGAGAGCTGAACAATGATGAGGGATGATAGAAGGAAAGTTGATGGCTTTGAGCTGTGGTGTTGAAGAAGAGACTTGAATATACCATAGACTGCTAAGAGAACAAACAGGTTCATCCTAGAGAGGGTAAAACCAAGCTGCTCCTTGGAGGCAAGGATTCTGAAGCTTCATCTGACATACTTTGGACGTGTTGCAAGGAGGGACCAGTCCTTGGAGAGTGACGTAATGCTTGGGAGGGTAGAGGCACAGATCAGGAGAGGAAGACCCTCTATGAGGTGGATTGATTCAGTGACTAGAGTAATGGGGAATAGGTGTGTCAGAGACCATGAGTTTGGCACAGGATAGAGCTGGGTTTAAGACTGTTGTACTTAGGGTTGCTATGAGTCACAATCTACTAGACGGAACATAACAGCAACAACAACAATACAGGAAACATCAAAAGAAGTTGGGAGGAATAATCAATGTATCAAAAAGAATTTGTTGATAATCAACCACTTTAGGCTGTATCATATGATCAAGAGGCAACAGTATTGAAAGTAGAATTCCAAGCCAAGGCCAAGGCTCTGGGAATTTACATAATCCCAACTGAGATTTACAACAAATAAATGTAAGACTACCAGTACTCACTCATCAATGCCAAGAAATTTGGACAACAGCTACCTTGCTGAACAAGAAGAGATATTTGTGCCAATATCAAAGAAAGGTCATCCAATAGAATGTGAAAATTTTTCAATAGTATCATTACTAAGGCCCCAGGAATAGATGGTATACCAATTGACATATTTCAGCTAACAGATGCTGCCCTGGATGTGCTCACCAAGTTTTGCCAAGA
>NW_006399872.1:9183500-9187448 GCF_000299155.1 Elephantulus edwardii
AATCGGGATGGGTGTGTCAGAGGCAATGCGATTGGCACAGGGTAGAGCAGGGTTTAGGGCTGTTGTACATAGGGTTGCTATGAGTCACAAACGACTCGATGGCACATAACAACAACAACAACAACAACATCATTAATATGCAAAGAAGAAAGTTACTGAAGATAACTAAGAAAATATTTGTGTGGTACATCAAAAGGGAGCTGCCAGAAATTTAAGTGGAGTTCATAAGTGGATATGGAACAAAGAATATTTCTAGTGTCAGGTAGCGCTTATCTGAAAAAAAAGAGTATCAGAATATGGTTTATCTGTGTTTTATTGACTAGGCAAGGACATTCAACTGTGTGGGTCATAACAGATTATGAATAACATTGTTAAAAATGAAAATTCCAGAACACATAGTTGTGCTCATGGGGAATCTGTACGTAGCACAAAAGACAGTCACATTAACTGAACATAGTGATTCACATGATTTAAAGTCCGTGAAAGTTGTACTTACTCAATCTGTATGCTGAACAATAATCTGAGAAACTAGGCTATTAAAGAAGAATAAACCATTATGATTAGATGAAGACTCATTTACAGCCACTAATATGAAATTAAAACAGCCTTGCTTGATGAAGAAAACAAGACTTGAAGCACATACTGAAAAAAAATCAAAGACTTTAGTATGGATAACACTTCAAGATGAAGAAAAGAAAAATCCTCACAACGAAACCAATAATGATGATACACTGAGAAAAGACTGAAGTTATCAAAGATTTCACTTTACTTGTATTCATAAGCAATGCTTATGGAAGTAGCAATAAAATCAAGAAATCAAAAGATACATTATGTATGGAAAATCTGCTGCAAAAAAATCTTCTGTATTCGAACTTTGTAAATAAATCAGAGTAATATAAAAAATAATTTTAAAATCTCCTTAAAGTATTGAAAAGCAAAGATGTCACCTTGAGGACCAAGGTGCACCTGAATAAGCCATGAAATTTTCAATTCCCTAATTAAATTGTAATATGCATATAAAAATTGGACAGTAAAAAATAAAGACTTCCCAGTCCGAGAAGAAAAAAGGTGATCTAACAGAGTGTGGAAAACTAGAAAACAATATCATTAACATCATATACAGGTAAGGTCTCATTGAAGATTATTTAAAAATAGAGCTGGATAATGAGTGAGGGTGGCAGAATAAGAATCAATGCTTTTGAATTGTGGTGTTGGAGAAAAGTACTAAACGTCCCATGGGCTGCCAAAAGAACAAATAGATATGACTTGGAAAAAGTGCAGCCAGAGTGTTCCTTAGAGGCAAAGATGATGAAACCCCATCTCACATACTTTGGGCATGTTGTTGGGTGTGGGGTTGTACTATTTCTTGAAAGGGACTTTATCTTTGGAAATACAGAAGGTCAATCAAAGAGAGGAAGATCCTTAATGGGATGGACTGACACTGCCCGCAGCAATGAGCTCAAGTATGTCAGAGATGATGAGGATAAGACAGGATAGGGCAGGAGGTTTCATATCTGTACATGCAAATGGCAAACAATTCATCAGTGCAATTGTGCAGCAGTCATCAGAAAAATGTCAATTAATGCAAAATGAGATGTCACTATATACCCACAAGAATGGCAAAATAATTTAACAAATTACAATACCTAGTATTAGCCATCTATCACCATGCTGGAAAAGGTAAAGGGTTACAAAAATAGAGAAAGCCCTTCAACAAGATACATTTACATGGTGTCTTAAGCGTATCAAATATTGTGAAGAAACTACAAGACAGGCAAAGTTCTGATGATAGGGTTGCTATGAGTGGTAGTCAACTGATGGCACTTAACAACAGAATCAGGATTAGCTAGCATATTGTTAAAACCCAGTGGAGGGTCAGTTATGAGTCAGTTCCAAGTCAACATCTTACACACACACACACACACACACAGAAAAGGGGGGAGGGGGAGAGAGAGAATATTAAGCTTTCATGCAGTATTGGGGTAGGCATATAAATTGGAAAACCCATTTTTCCAATATTTTGACATACACATATCCAGTGACCAAGCAATTCTAATCCTAACTATATATTCAACAAATATGTCTATACCTGAGCACTAAGAGATATGAAAAAATATTCATGGCACCATTTTTGGTGATTGTTGTTAGGTGATGTCGAGATCTTCATTACAATCCTATGAACAACAGATCTGAACATTATCCTATCCTTTGAAATCCTGATCATCTCTGACATAGAGTTCTCAAGGAATAGCCTTTCCTAACAACATGCCCAAAATTTTTAAACAAAGCTTCACCACTCTTGCCTATAAAGAGATGTCTGGCTTTGTAACTGAGAAGTATCTGGTAATCTGCTTTCACAAAGATGAGTCACAAAACCCCCAGTGGGGCAGTTCTACTCTGTCACACAGGGTCATTATGAGTCAGAATAGGCTCATCAGCACCTAAGAACAACATCTCATAATTCCAAAATTCATACCACATCTGAATCTGATTCTGATGCTTGTTTTGTCTCTTGGGATTGTGCTTTGTTCTACCTTATTACATGCCTTGTGATTTTTGTTGAAAGTCATTGAATCTGACTTATTGAGTCTACGGTGGATAACAGAAAATGAGACACTTAGTCCTTTCCTGTGAGGTTCCATGTTAATTTGGCTAGATGGATGTGCTCAATGTTAGTTTAAATTGTAGGTGCCAGAGGCTTTGTTTTCCTCTAATGTCCTCATTTTACTTTCTTGTTTGTTGTCATTGCATTTAACTAAGAAATTATTTTTAAAAGTCTGTGTCTTGTAGTTAGTTCTTTCAGTTATAAGTCACCATGTTTACACTGGAATGCTCTTTGGCATGGTAAAGTGTTAGACAGGAGAAACATTCTGTAATTATAAGATTAAGTATCAATCTCTTAGTAAGGCTTAAGTCCCTGACAATGGCCTTTAGAGATGATTCCTAGCCTTCCCGCCCCTTAGATGAAACAAGACAGCTAAAGAGGTCTGTGGTTTTGTCTGTGGCTTACTTACCATCCACAAGTGATTTCATTGTTTTTAGTTACTGCATGTTTTTATACTAAAGTTTCTTTGTTTTGGCTTGGATGTAAAGTTTTGTTTTGGTTTTTTTTTTTCACAAATAAAATAAGTTTATGACTACCTCCTTGATACCATTGGATAATAAAGAAATTTGGGAAATATAGTACATAATTTCAAATGAAATGAATCTTTAATTTGAGGTTTTGTGGTTCTTGTTTTTTTTTAAATGTTGAGATATAAACTATATTGAAGCCTTTGATTTTCTGCAGTAAGTGCTTCAAGTCCTTTTCACCTCTGCAAACAAAGTTGTATCATCTGCATAATGAAAGTTGTTGATCCATCTATCTCTTATTATGATGCTACATTCTACTTCACAGGGTTCACCTTCTTGAATAATTTTCTTAGCATTCAGATTGACTAGGGATGGAGAAAGAATACAATCCTGATGCATACTTTCCTTGATTTTAAAAACGTAAAGTTCCCCAACATTTAAATATCATATTTCTAGAAATTTTTATAGTCACTTTTAGACACCACTCCTTTTTAACAACACGCTTTATCATGTCATTGATTTACAGATCTCAACTTTGTTCTTTTAATTTTACTTTTATTTCCTGTTTGCTGTACTTCCTCTTTAAAGTGTGAGTAAAGCAAGGTAGTTAAAACTTGGTTCCTCATAAATAAATGGGAAGTGTAATGTAAGAACATGAAAATAATAGAACTTAATTCCTAATAAGTTTTATTTTTTCCCTAAAAATTTTTAAATAAATTGACAGAATTATTACATTGAAATTCTGCTTTTAAATTATATGACTGTGGAAATATATATCTAGGTAGAACTATCAAGTATGGAAATACAAAGGAGGAGGAACAGTTGTAAGCAGACCCTAGTGATTGGTACATGGAATGTGAGAGCCATGAATGAAGG
>NW_006399872.1:9190343-9191069 GCF_000299155.1 Elephantulus edwardii
CAAATAAAATAAGTTTATGACTACCTCCTTGATACCATTGGATAATAAAGAAATTTGGGAAATATAGTACATAATTTCAAATGAAATGAATCTTTGATAACAAAAAATTGTTATTGACAGACTCTTTCGCCTCTTAGCTAATCCTCAAACCTCATCATGATTCAGCTAGAACTTACTTGCAAAGGCTCTTCCATCTGGTTTTCCAAGGGTATAAAATCTCTCAGGAGGAGATTTCCCATATTTCTCCCACAGAGCCACTGGTGGTTTAAACTTCTGGAGAGGTGCCACCTCTGAGTTAATGCACAACCCCCTATGGAATGTGCCACCATAGCTCCAGTTATAGAGATGCAGATCAAAACAACAATGAGGTATCAGCTCAGCTCAGCAAGTGTTGTTGATGTTTACCATTGAGTTGGACTGACCCATTTCTGATCCTCCAGCAGGTTTTCAGAGGCTTAAATCATAGGGGAGGAGATCACCCATCCTTCTACCATGGATTAGGTGGCAGATTTGAACAATGTACTTTCAGGATTGAAGTACAGATTCTTACCACTAGGCCACCAGAGCTCCCTCTGAACAAGGTATCATGTCAGTTCAGCAATAATAGCAATGTTTAATAAGACAACAAACACCACAAAATTAGAAATTAATAATAGGATGATAAAGGAGAAAAAACCATACATTTGGAAGCTGAACAACACCTTGCTTGAACATGACCGGGTAGTA
>NW_006399872.1:9192389-9194610 GCF_000299155.1 Elephantulus edwardii
CAAGATCAACATACAAAAGTCAGTTGGATTTCTCTACAGCGACAAAAAGAATACAGAGCCAGAACTAAGAGAAACAATACCTTTCACAATAGCTAATCACTAGATTAAATACTTGGGAATAAATTTAACCAGAAGTACAAAGGACCTTTTGAAAGAAAATTACAAAACATTACTACAAGAAACAAAAAGAGATCTTGAAAAGTGGAAAAATATCCCTTGCTCATGGGTAGGAAGACTCAATGTTGTGAAAATGGCAATACTACCAAAGGCATTTGACTGTGTGGATCATAACAAACCGTGGCTGACTCTGAGAAGAATGGGAATCCCAGAACACTTGATCATTCTCATGTAAAACCTATACTTGGACCAAGAGGCAGTCGTCAGAACAGAGCAGGAAAACAATGCATGGTTCAAAATTGGGAAAGGTGTATGCCAGGGATGTGTCCTGTCTCCATACCTTTTTAACCTGTATGCAGAGCAGATTATCCGAGAGGCTGGGCTCTATGAGGAGAAGTGTGGTGTCAGGATTGGCGGAAGATCTATTAATAATCTGTGTTATGCAGATGACACAACCCTGCTTGCTGAAACTGAGGAGGACCTGAAATGCTTGCTGTGGAGGGTCAAGGACTGCAGCCTTCAGTCTGGATTGAGGCTCAATGTCAAGAAGACAAAGATTCTCACCACTGGACCAAGATTCTCACCACCGGACCAACTGGCAGCATTAGGATGGATGGTGAAGAGATTGAGATTGTTAACAAGTTTAGTCTGTTTGGCTCCATGTTCAATACTCTTGGCACCGGTAGCCAGGAAATAAAAAAACATATTGCATTGGGAAAGTCTGTTGTTAGTGACCTCTCCAGGGTACTTAAGAGCAATGGTGTCACTCTGGAGACTAAGATGTGTCTGATACAGGCTATGGTCTTTGCAATCACTTGTTATGCATCAGAAAGTTGGACAATGACTAGGGAGGATAGAAGGAGAATTGATGCCTTTGAGCTGTGGTGCTGGTGAAGAGTATTGAATGTACCATGGATTGCCAAGAAAACAAATTCATCCTGGAGAAGGTTAAACCAGCATGCTCCTTGGAGGCAAGGATTCTGGGGCTTTGTCTGACACATTGGAGGCTCCTGCCTTAAACACAAAGGCCCTCCATGAGGTCATGTTGACTCTAAACAAGAGGCTTAAATAGAAAAACAAAACAAAACCAACCCCCTAACATTAGGCTAAGTTAAATATGCTTGCTTATTTGTAGTTTGCTCTTATGAGTACATCACTTGTCTGTCAATTTGCTGTACTATGGTGATTTGCAGATTGCTGTGATATTGGAACCTATGCCACTGGTATTTCAAATATCAGCAAGGCCACCCATAGTGGACAGCTTTTAGTAAAGCATCCAGACTAAGATAGACTTCGGAGTAGGACTGGTAATCCACTTCTGGAAAAACAGGCCTTCAAAATATCTATGAATAACAGAAGAACATTGCTAGATATAGTACTGGAAATAGAGCCTTTTAGATTGTAAGACAGTAAAAAAATGAGTAGAACAGCTGCAAACAACCATTACTAAATGGAACATAGAATGTATAAAGTATGAATCTAGGAAAATTGAAAGTTGTAAAGAATGAAATGGAATGCATAAAGAAAAGACAACCTAGGCATGAGTAAGATGAGATTGACTGGGATTAATCACTTTGAATGAGACTATCAAATGGTCTTTTATGCTGGGAATGACAAATTGAGGGAAAATGGTGTTGCAATCATAATAGAAAAGAACATTTCAAGATTTAACCTTAAGTACAATGCTGTCAGTGATAGGATACCATCCATATACGTACAAGGAAGGCTTGTTAATACAACTATTATTCAAATATATTTACCAAACTAGTGGCAAGAAGCTGTGCTACAATCTCGAAGGCATGCAGTTCAAATCCACCAGCCATATGGGCAATATGAGGATGGGCAATCTCCTCCTGGCCAATTAGCTGCCTCTGAAAACCCACTGGGAGGTCAGCTATGGGTTGGTTCTTACTTGATGGTACACAACAACAACAAAGTAAAATGTAATGGAATTGTAAGCTTCCACAAACTTTTGCAGTAAAAAATAAACATGCAGTTAAGATGCATTAGTTATAATTAATGACTGGAATGGAAAAGTTAGAAATGAGAAGGGCTAGGAGTTGGAAAATAAGAATTTTTTTTCTATAATTATATTTTATTAATT